>NC_142336.1:54952446-55118696 GCF_054954075.1 Amborella trichopoda | reverse complement strand
TTTCATTACAGGGATTCCGAAAAATTGTAGCATTGAAATAATTACAAATAATCAAAGCTAAATGAATTTGGCAAACCAAAATAGCAAAACCTTGGCACCACAGTGGTGACACACCCAGGAGTGTCCGGATGAACATGTCCTCATCCGATGCCAAGTTTAGTATCTGTATTGCTCAGTTGATAGGGAGCAATGAACCAATAACCTTTCTCAATTAATCTTTACATCAACATAATGTCCTAATTTTGATATTCTGATTTAAAACGAGACAATGCAACAAAGTTCATGAATTTCAAGGGTCATTTGCTACAAGAGAAACATATTCTTCCGTAATTTTGTCCATAGTTGGCTCCCAATAATAAACACAAGAAAGAATACAAGTACCTGTTGGACTAATTTTAAGTATGAGATGATCTGAACCCCTGTTGTTGAAGGGAGTGAAGGAATGTTTTCATCTACTCCTCCAACCACCTTCGTGACAAAGACACAAAAAAGAAAGACAATAAAGAAGGGATGCTAAAGCTTTCATTTAGCTTACATTAAACTATTAAAGTTTTGAACTGCAAAATTATTTACTTCCATACCACGATAAGACGAACAGAAGGAATCTCTGACAAGAAGCTCATTAACTGCCAATTTCCAAGAAGCAGATATGAGAAACTATATTTACTCTTTAATTACATAAAGATGCATTAAATTCAAAACGTGGATATAAAAGTTCTCTAAGCAGTAATTTATGTAGAAGAATCGATACAAGTCATTTACAATTTACGTTTCTAGCAGCACAACGCAACAAGAACAAAGATCCCAAACCATATCAAAAATAACCCTGAGATCAAATTCAAGGTTGTGAAAGCACATGAAAATTGCCACTATCTTAGAATGAAAACCATAAGAAAGAGAGGACGACATTAGAAAATGACAGAACTCCAACTCGCTCCATTCATGGTTCCAGAAAAGAACTCTTTGTCCTAGTATGGTAGGTGATGAGAACACACAACGAAAAGCCCACAAAAGTACAACCCATTCAAATTCTCCAACAACCGAGATAAGATAGCAAGAGGTCACATTAGTAAGAGGAACCAGTGTCACATCCATCCAGATCAGAGCCATAAATTATATCACCCTAGAAAAACCCTAATGTTAAGGCCTTCTGCCCAGCTATATGAAACACCACAAATAAAGTATTGCATGATAAAGAAGTCAAAATCTTATTTCTGAGGACTCGAGAAACCTATTAGATTGAATACCTTGAAGCATATGACATTCTGGGTTTGTGTTCCTAGCCAATGTCGTCAGAGCTGGCAATGCGCTAGGCGGCCTACCCAGCTTAAACAGGACCTAGGCCATATGTGACCTGCAGACTGGGTTCGGGCTTGAAGTTTCAGGCCACTATTTTTATCATGATGGGCCCAGGGTGGGCAGTTCATGGCCCAGCAAGGCTCAGCTAAGTATAACAGAAAAGCCTGGTCCCAACCTCGCCCTGCCAGACCCTCCCAACAGGCAGGGCCCATGCCTGGCCAGTTGCAAGCCTAGATGTCTTCTCTATTCCTAGAGATCAAAAAAGAAATTTACTTACCATTCTTTATATTTTAAAAATTCCACAATTTCATGGACCCCCTTTGTGAATATTTGAGAAAACTCTAAGCCAAGGTTGAGCACAACTATTATAGACTAATCTCTCTTAGAATTCAACATACTGTGCATCAATTTGTTATTCATTTCTCTAATCAAGTAGTATTTACATTGGCCCCAGTCCAAAAACACTGACCAGGGAGAATAGAATGTTGCTAATAAAGGGCCAAAACTTCAGGAAAAGAAGAAAAAACAAAAAATATCCCATCCAAGGGCCCCACTGGCCTTGGCCCTGGCCTAGCCCTCATCCCCGTAGGGCCGGGCCGACACTTGCCCTGGCGAGGCCCTCAGGCCATAGTTTGTGGCCCATCCCTACTTTTTTAGGGCGGGGCCAACCAGGGCCCAGCCAAGCCACCCCGCCCATTGCCAGCCCTATCCACTATGCTTAGATAACATGGCAATTGGCAATTAACCATCAACACCCACATTTAAGTCAAGGGTTTAAAGCATCATTATGAGGATCAGACCGGCTGTCAAACTAAGAAGGTGACTGGTCTAGTCAAAATCGGTCCAACCAGGGACAATAGAATGTATAGCTAATAAAGGGTCTTTGAACAAAACTCCAGAAATTGGTTGTTAACCCATCACCACCGACCCTTCAAGCAAAGGATTTAAAGCAGCATTATGAGAATCAAATTGGCCACCAAACTAACAAGGGGACTGATCTATCAAAACCGGTCAGACCATCAGTCAAACCGATTGGACCGGATTTAAAAAATATAAAGAAAAATGTGAGTAATAGTTAAAAAAATTTAATTTAAAAAAAATGCCCAAATGGTCTTAACCAGTTAAAACTGACTGGCAAGATCGGCTAAACCGATTAAATATTGGTTTTGACTAGTTTTTTGACCAAACCTGATTTTTACTTTGGACCAAACCGACCAAAGCATCGGTCAAGTCAATGACCCAACCATTCAAAATCGCTGGTCCGGTCCAGTCTTGATAACTGTGGTTTAAAGTTGAGTTTAGGATTTTGTTAAGTTGCTTGTCTTCCTTGTCATTCCTTCAAGTACAAGAGCAGCAGTTTTTATCTTTATCCCAAGCATCAGCCTCAAAACAAAGCCAACATAAACTTGGCACCTTCTAACAAAATCACCTTTTCTAGCTGATTCCTATAAATCCTTCAATGAAACTCCTCACCTTTTCTAGCTGATTCCTATAAATCCTTCAATGAAACTCCTCACCTTTTCTAGCTGATTCCTATAAATCCTTCAATGAAACTCCTCAACTAGTATTATAATAGCATTAATGGCTCACAAGTGAGCCTGATCTACGATTCCTCTGCTCCAAAATATCAAAATCCTCCTCCCTCTCATATCTCCTTCTCACCACTTCCCTTCACTCTTTAGGCATCAGGACAATCCTCACAATATTGGGATGTTATAATTCAAACCTTACCTATACCCTGCAACAATTATTATACCTAGACACTTCCATTGACAAAGATGGAGGCCCTTCCATGCATACCTCACTACGCAACACAAAAACACTCCACATAATTTCTTGTGGGGATCCTAAATGGGGGCATAAAAAAAAAGCACCAAATTTTCAAAAAAAAAAAGGAACTTTGCCTTCCTATCCTTGTCTCTTCCCAGCACCAAGATCTACAATGGCCTGTCGACATTCCTACAGACGTAGACTAATAGTTCTCCTAATCACTCTTGTCAATTACCCCACCCATCGGTCATAATTCCCCTTAAATAAGTTTTGCCAAAGTTATCGTTTTAACCCGATGCCCTTCGAAAACAACTCAGGACAAACTATTACCCCAAGGTCTGATCAATAATGCACCATCAAAAGCCATGGTATAAGTGCAGTTCCACCAATAGCTCCCACCAGCAATCTCCAGTGTTGCTCCCACAAACAACCTGCAGTGTTTTCTATGGTCCTACCTATTGCTCTCGTCAACCATACGCACTTTTGTAATCCATATTATCGGTTCTGGTCAAAATATCACACTGACAATTAGTAGTTTTAAGTGCACTATGCATCAATAGTTGGGTGTTCTCAATAGATTCCCAAGTCAAATATATTCCTATTCAGAAATCCATATCAACTGTTATGCTCTGTTTATTCCTATTCAGAAATCCATATCAACTGTTATGCTCTGCTTTCTTTCCTTCCTATACAATGATCAAACACTGCATGTTTGACAATTAAGATAGAGTGTGCATACGATGCCCTGCAGGAGCATATTGTACATTTGCTCCCTCACCACTTACGAGAATTTTTTTCATCTGAAACTTTTAGGTCCATTTTACAATCACTACATGAGTTTTCAGAAAGAAGAAAAGGACATTAAGTTCTTATACAACTAGATCTGACAGTCCAATAATTGGACAGTCTGCGTTCAATCCTAGGGCATGAGTTTTTTTCAGGAACTTCTAGCATTAGCAGTCATTTTTTTAAAGTTGGTTGCTATGTTAAGTAGGTCACATCCCCAAAATTCGGGGACCTAAAAATACCCCTAGCTTGGGTTTTCTCCAAGGAAGCATGTACATTTTTCTCCTGCAGGGGCATAAAATTTTTCCAGATCAACATATGCTTCATTTTTTACCATCACTTAATATGTTTAAGCCATCCATCCTAGGAATGAAAGGATTACATGACAACCACTCCTACAATAACATATGCCGTTAGAATAATCTTCTAATAAAAGCATGTCCATGCAACATATGTCATACAAAGGACGATGAAATCAAGAAACGTACTTACAATATTCAACGTTTGGGGCAGGCAAAAGATAGCTTCTACACCAGCATGGTTAACAATATAGTTAACAGCATCTGGACCTGCATAATAGAAGACCAAACAATGTTCATATATCACAGGCAGATGGAAGAAGGAAGTCATTCCAAATAAGCTAATTGCATACCAAGAGTATCATATAAAGGAACAGAGACGAAAGAATATGCGGAGCAAGCATGATCGACAATAATCCACTCGGGCCTGTTGATAAAGTACAGTCCAATACGTGCTCCCTGTCTTAAGAAAAGACCAGAATAAACACATCCATAATAGTAAGCCTGAAGCATAATTCAGGATAAGGGTAACCTGTGAATATCTACTTCAGAATGTAAGAATATAGATGTCAATATTTTCTCAAGAAAGCACACAAGCAATGGATTAGCAAGTTGCATAACCAATAGATCTACAAAATTACTTCAGGATCTCAACTATCATTGTTGCAAGAAAACAAAATTCATGAATCAAACAAATATAATATGTTTATTATCTATACAACCTACCTTTAATATCTCATGATGTCTCAACCCAGACCCTACAGCTGTGCGTGCAGTTTCTGCTTCTCCATACGTCATCCATTTGTAACTTTTGAAAATACAAGTAAAAATATGTTTGTTTTAGGTCCAAATCATTTTCATCCAAAAAAAAAAGTTCACAAACATGAAAAAAAACATACTCGCCAACTGTTCCATCGACACGTATTCTTGAACCCAGATATTTGAAATCCTGAAAACTTTTGGTCGCATGCCTGAATCATGAATGTCAGGGGCAAACTATCAACTTTCTGACGCACTAATCTGAGAAAGTGTTAAATATTCTAGAACCAAGAGAGAGAGCAATTCCAAAGCTAATTTGGGCAAGATATAGTTGGTTATTACTACCAGTTTAAGACGTAAAAGCATACATAAAATTATCATGCAAAGTTCCAATATCAGGATGATCTGGAAATCTTCCCACAAGTTTCAATGGGGATCGTGCTGATCTGCAAGGTCATAATGTGGTTCAATCAGCATATGAAAGAAGAATGTATGCCCATGGAAAAAACCAAGGTCCAGTGGGTCATCGCCATAATGGAAGGAGATGGCTCTGATGAGTCCTACTCTCCACCCATCACCATCCATCATTTCAATGGATGGCGATGACCCCATTGAGAACGGTTCTTTCTAAGTCCATTAAAATAAGTGTATACTTCACCATTTCGGAATATCCCGCAAATTTCCTGTACAGGAAAATAAGAGAATCTCTTACCTGTAGACATTCCACTTTCCTGTTTGCAGTTTTTCAGGAAGAACCACACTATAGCCCTGCCCTGTAAAGAAACCAAGTAAGACCAAAGTAAGTAATCCAAACATTCAAAGGCAAAATAGAATTAGAGAAGTGTGCAAACTAAGCCATTGTGATTGTATAAATGATAGTCATGCCATAAAGACTGATAGCTATCCAGCCAGATCAAACATAACAGCATTGTAGACCCCAAAATTCAAGAAAAAACATGTAGCCAAATAAGCAATACTGTGTGAGAAATTTAAGAACCTGATTTGCAGTCATTTCTAGTGGTCTAGACTCTAGAAACAACATACCTATAAGTCACAATGTGGGGCGGTCAAGAAACAACATACCTATAGGATGAGTGTAGCTGAGATGAAGATGATGAGATGGATGTGTGGCAAGACAAGAAGGGATAAAATTGGAAATGAATACATTAGGGAAAACTAAGGTGTGACTCCAATAGGCAATAAGATGAGAGAAAGTAGACTTACATGGGCTGGACATGTGCAACAAAGATCCGGTAAAGCACTTATTAGGAGGTGTGAGTTAGTTCAAATGGAAGGCTGAAAAAGGGCAAGGGTAGGCCCAAAAGGACATGGTTGGAAGTAATGGAAAAAAAATAAGACGTGGCCCTTGATAGAGCAAAATGGAAGACCGGGATTCGTGTAGCCGACCCCAAATAGTTGGAAAAAGGCTCTGATGATGATGATAATGATTTGGAGTCATTTTTAGAACCTAACAAAAGCAAATGTCGGCCATGGAAACAGAAAAAGTAGACAGTCTCTCTAGAATAACCCAATCTTCTTTTCTTTTGCAATTTGTTATTCACAAATACATAAGTGGGTCGAGAATCAAGGTTTGTCGTTGGTTGTAAATGTATCAATAACCATGATTGGGGTTAAACTAAGTATATTATCTGATTGTCTAAGACAACTTATTGTAAACTCAAAGGGAAAAATCACCTCCAATCAATTTACAGTAGGAGAGAGTGGTACTTCAGAAATTGATTAATATCCCAAGCAAATCTAAAAACCGATTTTAACTGACATCTGAGCCTTTCGAGATAAGTAGCTTCAATATCCACTTTTCTATGTTCACCGCTTCAAACTAAATGAAGAAAAATCATTACAAGAACACCACATAGAGCTTCTCGTAAAGATGTTTAGTCATTTTCAAACCCGTATAGCAATCGGTACGGCTGGCCTATGATGATTATTGAGGCTTCTAGATAATCAAGAGCATATCTAAAAGACGAAAATAACCAGGTGAGGTCAAGGGTATGATATGTTAATGACAGATTTCGGACACGATTGTAGGTTGATATTTTTCCAATAGGTTCTAAGATGATTCTTGAAACCACTAAGAGAGGACGAATCTCTTATAAATTTAGGCATTACCATATTAGCAAGTTCACTCATACCTAATTCCTTGAACAGACCAACATAATTCTCAAATAAGAGAACATATGGACCAAAAAATTCTCAAAGATAAGAATCAAATCTAGAATCCGATTCTCCAATGCCGTTGTCACAAATTCGCCCATAAAACTATGTGTCCTAGAGAGATTCTAACTGTAGCGGATGAGCCAATATAGGAAAACAAATAACTTAATGGCTTGGCGCCCAACTCAGAGAGAGAGAGAAAGAGAGAGCATGGGAAATGATACAACAATTTGCAAGCAGTGCAACAAAATCTGAATACTCAAATCAGCTCATCAGAGAGTAGAGAAACACATATTAGCAGAGTGCAGCTCATTAACAAAGCAAACCGCCAGAAAAAGCAACTAAAAAAGAAAAAAAATGACAATTAGCATAAATGGCTTAATCAGATCGCAGAATCATCCAGTTGAACAGGAATCTTGTGAGACATAGCAAGGAGGGAGAGAGAGAGAGAGAGAGAGAGAGAGAGAGAGATAGAGAGAGAGAGAGCGTAGAGAGAAAGAGCGCAGAGGGATACAATAAGAATGCACTGAAGGAATACGAGAAGCAACCAAGAGAGAGAACCAGAAATGCATGCCCTGAGAGATAAATAGAGAGGGGAAACCAGGAACGCATGCCAGGAGAGATATACAGAGAGAGGAAACTAGAAATCTATACCAGAAGAGATAGATAAATAGAGGGGAAACCAGGAACGCATGCCAAGAGAGATATACAGACAGAGAGGAAACCAAAAATCTATACCAGAAGAGAGAGAGCTCACCGGAAACAAATTCTCCGTCAGTTTGGTTGGTCGTGAGAAGCGTTTGTGGATCGGAGACATGAGAATGCAGATGCCCACGGATTGCCTCCAGACGTCTCAGTGCGGTGGAATCCATTCCACTTCTCTCTCTAGGAAGATGTCGATCAGAATGAAGACGATCTTTCCTCTTCAGCCTCTAGCAAGAGAACCAACTACAAGCAAGAAGGCACGCTCTCCAACAAACGCAAGCATCAGGCTTACACCAGCACCGTTAAATTTCTGCTAAAGATAGAGCTCTCTCTCCTCTCTCTCTAAATTCTGCACGTCTCTCTCCTCTCTCTCTCCTCTCTCTTCCTAAATTCTACACGTCTCCCTCCTCTCTCTCTCTCTATTTTTGCTTCCTTTTTCGCCTGTGTTTGTTTACGGGCAAAACCTCATTTTTGGCAATTTTTCAGTGAAATCCATTTCCCACGTTATAAATCCCGTAATTCCGTTGCTTATATTTTCCGTAGTTAAAATGGTAAAGTTTGACTACTAATGTATTAGGAATACCGTCATCTTCTTTGATAATCACCTTTTAATCTTTTAATATTAATCTCCATGAGAATTCTCTTTCTCACATGTAACGTTTGCGTACTGGAAATCAGAGAATCAGTAATTTAATCCCTTCGCTATTATTTGTTCCTTTCATTGCTATCACGAATTCATTCCACTTCGAGTGACATGATATGTCAACAGGGAAAACATTCACCGAGAGGATCGCCTTGTGCTTTATGAAAATAAAGAAAAAGCATCGCCTTGAATCCTCATCTCAAACGCATTTTAGGCCTTGAAAATTTTCATGATAGTTCTAAAATACATTTTGAACACTTACTATAAAATTTAAAGTTCAAAAAAGGTACAGTGGATCTAGAAACACTTATTTTTATGGTGAAATAGATGGTTCAGATAACAAGTTGCAAAATAGATGGTTTAGATAACATTTTTTTTATTTGAAGTTTTAGAATCCGTTTTAGAGTCGGTAGTTTTGCATTGTAAATGGGTAGAGTTGGGTCCAAATCAACCCCTACCTACTAATTTAATAGGCTGCTAATCCTATTACATTAGGAGTCAAACTCAACATCAAGCGTCCATCTCATAAATGGATGCAAGAGGACCCAACAAAAAAAATCAAAACAAATGGCCTACAATTTTTATTTAAAAGTATCATTTTAAAAATTATTTGTTTTTGCAATTAAAAATCCCCTCGAATGGATTCCTTGTCAGTGCAGGATAGATGGATAAGATGGCAGGACCCACAACATGACCTCCATCTTTACCAGAGGGTCCCAAGTTAACATTCATAACAAAAAGTACCGATACACCCAAAAGTACAATGTGCTCCCCACATGAATTTAGGAAAAAGTTTAGATAAGTGCGGGGGTCTAAATAATTAAAGCTTCAAAATTTCACTAGAAGATGTTGTTTTGATGCTAAAAAATACTCAAATTGATCATCTCCACATCAAGATACATAAACATAAGAAAAAAATAGATTTCAAGTTTTGGAAATATTGCATCTTGTAATGCATTTTTTGACCATCAATTTTCAAGTTTTCATAAATCTGCTTGATCTACACTATTTTTAAGCTTTTATTTTTATAATTAGAGATGAAAATATGTTTTAAGGCTATCAGAAAAAATTTTAATATTAAAATTATATTTCTCGATACTATTTGAATGCGCGATTTACTTGGTTGTTCAAAACCGTGGCCTTATACAAACCGCACCCATGATCTTTTGGCTTAAAGTTCGTCCATGTTGAATGATAAGGAAACTTATTTTCAGTTATGTTGGGAAAGGGAATATGACCTCCCCTCTTGTTTTTGACAGGCAAAAAGAGTAGTCTCCTTTTTGGTCTCCAGGCATGAAAGTGTGTTAAAGAGTCTTCTTTTTGGAGTTAAATAGCCCTTTCTTACTTTTTCTCTCTATCTATTTTTCTTTTTCTTCTTTTTGAGTTAAATAGTCCTTTTACCCTTTTTCCTCTATCTATTTTTTGGTTTTTTAGTGTTACGTTGGTATTTTCCACTTTTTAGCCACCTTTAATTTAAATGAGAGCGGCAATGAGAAAGCATCTTTTTGAAATGGCCAAAATTGGGCTTGGTCACTTGAAAACAAAGCTTTTGACATTTGGACTTTTTAAGTTGCAAAAAGTTTATATAGAGCCGAGGCTCTAAACAATCAAATTTGAACTTATGTAAAAAATTTCACTAGAATAGGTTGTTTTGATGCCCGAGTATCCTCAAATTGATCATCTCAACATCGAGATGCATGTATATGAGAAAAAAATAGATTTCAAGTTTTGGAAATAGTATATTTTGTAATATATTTTTGAACCGTCAATTTTCAAGATTTTCAAGTTTTCATTGATCTATCAATCTACACAATTTTTGAAGCTTTAAACTTTATAAATAAAGATGAAAATATATTTTAAGGCAATCACAAATATTTTCAATATTGAAACTGTATTTATCGACAGTATTTGAAGGTAGGCTCTAATTTGATTGTTTAGTGCCTAGGCTCTATACAAACCGCACCGTTTAAAGTTTCGGATAAACTACATTTTGAGATTGGGAGAAGAAGATTCGGTGCAATATTGCCTCTAATAAGATGAAATGGGGTGTGAAAGTTTTGGATTGACAACAAATTTTTATTGAAATTTTCGGATAATCCACCTTTATGGCCTCTTTGTAGCCATTACAAAATGAAGAAAATATTTTATACGAGGTTGCAACCTTTAGAAAAGTAAGATTTACCTCAAAAACTTGGTAGAAAAGATTGTTTCGGAGTTGATCGATCATCTTGACATCGAGTTGACCTCGAGATGTATGAAAATAAAGAAAAAAATGAATTGCATGTCCTAAACATAATGCATTTTGTAACAAGTTATTTATTTTCAAGATTTTCAAGTATTTATAGATATATTCAGTCTGCCCCAATTTTTAAATTTCAAATTTTATATTAGGGTTGAACATGGATTTTCAATCGTAAAGTTTGCGATACCAAAACTATATCTTCTAGTAAAATTTAGAAGAGCACAAATAGTAAAAGGTGAGCACCTTATACAAGCCTCACCCTAAAATGAATGATAATACATTATAGTCCACTTGACCGCCATGGATTTCAACATTATCCTGGCAGCTATTTGGAGAAGATAATAATAAGAAACATACAAATAATATGATTTACTTTTGATACAAGAAACTACGCAATCAATAATTTTAGCCTATGAGTGCGATATGACAGCTCGGAGTATTCCATTGATCGGGTTTAGAATCAAAAAGGAATTTTTTTAAACTATGTCACACCCTGAAGCTATATATTGATCGGCCTCAAAGTCAAGGAAATTTTTTTAACTCTGTCATACACCTATCATATTGATATCTGACTTCTATGAGTGATCATGATGTTGCACTACAGGTAAATAGTGTTATAATATACAATCCTATGATCATAACACATATGGGGAAGACAAAATGGTCTTATAGTGTATAATCCCAAACAATAATACACATGGTAAAAAATATTGTAGGCCGCCTGGCATAACAACATAGGTTTGCCCACCTAGATTCAATCTTAATAGACAAAGTAACTTGTGTGTGCAAATACTGTCTATTTTTCAAGTTTCCTCTATAAATCCAATTGACCTTAAATTTTAGATATAATATGCTCAACCCAAAGAGTAAAAAGTTTAAAATCAACAATAACTAAAGGAAAAGTATAAAATGAAACCATTTATCTTTAGTATAAGGTGGTCGCAATTAATCTTGACCATTGGATGTAAAATTAGATGGCTACATTTATTCTATTGTCCAACCTCAAACTTCAAAAGAATTTTTCTCGAACTTTGTAACACACTTAATGTATCAGATTTCAAATCGAATGGTTGTAAGTAATTGTGACTTCTTTGTATTAAAGACAAATGGTCTCTTTGTATACAATCATATAACTAAAGTACGCCCGCAATACATATTGGTCGTCAAATGCTTCAGTTTACGCATCTGGCCTATCAATTTTCTTTCGTTCTTTTTTTTGGCATAGGTAAGAAATTTTATTGCTTATTAAAAAAATACAAGCTAAAAGGACGATCAAATAAAAAAGAGAAATAAGGCAGACTCTTAGTCACCAAAAGAAGCTGTTTCATACATCCTCCTTAGTAAGAGAGGGAAGACACAGGTGAAATTTTATTTATCTCAAAGGTTGACCATTTTGAATAAATCTCATCATTCATTTTCTTTTAAATTTGACGAATTTTTAGTTTGGAAAAGGTATACCTTTGCCCAAAGCAAAAATAGGATTTTGGACTCTGCCATCTTTATAGGAATCTCCAAGATTAAAACACTGAGGGGCCGTTTGGATACCTGGAAATATATTGTCTGTGAAATATATTACTAGTATAATACATTACTGCGTAAATACATTACCTGCAAATTGATTGTCATTGTTTGGCTAGTATTTAGATGCAAATTGGAAAATACATTTTTAGTGTTTGGCTATCTCTCAAATAAATATGGGAAATGCATTACCAACCAAATATGAAAAATATAGCTCTGTTTAGCTAACATGATTAAACTTTGCTTTCAACATGATAAGTCATTGGAATAATATGATTGGAATAACATGATTTTATTGTGATAAGTCTTATTTTTATTTATTTTTTTATAGAAGTCTGAAAGAAATACCTATGTGATCTTTTATTGGGAAATAATAATTTTTTTAAAAAAAATTTATTTCACCCCTTTCTTTTTGGCAAAATATCACTTACAGGCGGTCTTTATTACAACAAGATAAATTTCGAAATAAATTCAACATAACCATAAAACCAAGATCTTAACAACTTGATGTCATTGAAACAACTATGTACTATGCTTGAAAATAAAAGATAAGATTGCAAGAAACAAAAGGAAAAGCGCCGGAGATTACTTCAATCGGGCTTATTACACCCCATACCGAGTCACCACCATCCGATAGCGCGGGATCAACGGTCTAGCTTCAATCTTGAACCCAGGAAAGCAACTTTCGGCGACGTTACACCAATGGAACATGAACCCCTTTGATCACAAACCCAAACCCTATGTGAATTCCCTTAGCAACCTAGTTTGAGAGAAGTGGATTCTCTTTTTGCTAAACCCTAAAACCCTTAGCCATAAATCCATATTTGAGAGATAATTGAAAGAAGAACTACATAACCTAAACCCTTAGGTTCTTTCATAATGTGGGAGAGAGAGATCAAACATAATAGAGAGAAACTTTCTTAAGAGAGAGATAGAAAGATAAGGTGTAAAGATTGTTGGGTAGAGACAATCCATTTGTATAGGCTTTGAACAAAATTAGGTTTTTTTAGAGTTTTCCTTGGCTTGTCTCTTCTTGTGAGATTGAACATAGCCCCGTCGATCAAGGGTAACTTATGGAGTGAGAGATTTGAGGCATCTATTTCATAGATGGGCTATCAATATTATGCATGGCGCATGAACCCTTATCCCCTTTTCCTAAACTATTTTCTCATCAGTAGAAAATAAGTTAAATTAAATATTGTGCATTCTATAAACTAACACATCTCTACGCATATTTTTCATAAAATCTATCAAAGATATATCAAGTCAATATCTCCTTCCATATTAAATCAATATAAGGTCAATACATACCCATATCTTTATTTAACCACATGTCATAATATAATATTACAAAACTTGAAATAAACAAAAAGAAAGCATCCAAGAGGTGGGGCATGCCACCCAAGTGTGGCACGTGTGGGCCCCACCCACTTGACACATGGTGGGGACATATGCACAATGGGCTCCCATGATATTTTTATACCCTTTTAAAATTAATAAATGTTAAAACATTATTTGAGTTTTATACTTTTGTAAAATCAATATCTTTATTTTTATAATCCAAAAAAATACAATTAAAATATTAAAAGACTCATAAAAATTCAAATAATAATTCTAAAATAATTTATAGCATAAAACAAACACAATTAAATTAATTTGATAGGAAATGGATCCATATGGTTTAGGAATTGAATTAACAATCATGAGGCACTCCACCTTCAACTATGGACTACGGAACACACTTGCTTTATCAGATCGACTCAGCGTTTCCCATGAACCCACTGTCCAAGCAGAGGCTCATTTGTAGGTCACCAAAATCTGGCCGATGAGCCAAGTAGTCGCAATCCCAATCTGTAGATTTTAGGTCCTCCCCTAGAGACGAGTCAAGGTCACCAAGACCTTATCCGACCATAGCTCTATGGCGCATAGGGGTATCTCTCGCACATTCATACGCTTCACCTTAAAAGGTGGATATCTGGCTTTTCCGAACGATCTATCGATATGCATTCCGTGTGATGGCACATGGATGAGGTTTTGGTCCCCTGTCTCTATAGGCCACCATTACACACAAGGGTCACACAGTACATCGGCTCACTCATCCAGGCATGTTCTCCGACCTCTTCAAGGGCTAACCCATGAACACTCGTCTGTTTGTTCTTCATGCTCAGATAACATTAGTTTTTCCCAACCGACTGGCCTAGATCGTCAAGCACAGATCGATTTCAACAAATCATTTTGCTTAGTATGGTCTATTAGAGAACACACTCCCATTGAGTTCATGTTCCACTATATCAGTTTATTTTGCAAGCACTCGTAAGGCCTATAAAGATTACATAAACCCAATAAAGTCTTTCAAATGTGAATAAATTTATGATACCAAAATCAAATCTTTATGGTATAAGTTAAAAAATGGGAAGAAGTTTGATTAGTAAATTAGAAGGTTTGGTAATTGCAGTATGAAATTTTGAAGCATTGGAGAAGACTAAAGAGGTATCTTATTTCAATTGAGCTTTTACTAATCTCTTATGAGGATTATGTTGTGTGAAATTTTTTATTATGATTGTGTTATATAATTTCTCCTCGATTATCAATTATTATTTTTATTTTTATATGAGCTGATGGCTTCAAATAAAGGCTATAACCCAAATTGGGGATAGAGGGATATAGAAATTGTTTTATTATGAATACAGTAGAAAATTGCCCCTCATCTATTTCTACACCTAGTCAACTCAATTTAGATTTCCCCTACTTTCACTTACCCATTATTAAAAAAAATTTGTTTTTATGTGAGAGTAAGATGATGGCTACAATCCAAATTGGGGATTGAGAGATGTAGAAATTTTTTATTATAATTGCAGTAAAAAATTATTCCTCTTTAAGTTCGTATACCTGTTCAAATCAATTTAGAGTACCCTTTTCATTTATCTAAGTTCACTTTCTACTTACCTTAATAATTATACGATACAACATAGACTAGGGAAATATTTTTTTCTATTTACCTTAAGAATTATACAATACAACATAGACTAGGGAAATGTTTTTTTAAACAGGATAGGGCAGAGAGACGCACTCGAAAGATTTCCAAAGATTACCCGTCAAGCGCTTAATTGAATTTTCACCTGTTACAGTGCGTAATGGATTAGTGATTTTTGGGGAAATCTCGCGTAATCTCTTTACATTTCTTTATTATTAAAGTGTATCCAAACAGTGGAAATGTCATATTTCCTTCTAATCAGGAAGGTAAAAACCAAACAATGGAAATGTCATATTTCCTTCTAATCAGGAATGTTAAAAGTTCAAAAGATTACCTAAATGCATATTATAATGCTCTTGTGAATCACATCTTTGTTGCTAAAATCAGTTTGAGTTGAAGCTCTTGTGAATCACAACTTTCTTGCTAAAATCAGTTTGAGTTGAAAATTTATTAGCCATTAAAAATGGGCAAACAAGAGAGATAAGTGAGCTTGTGAATCACAACTTTCTTGCTAAAATCAGTTTGAGTTGAAGCTCTTGTGAATCACAACTTTCTTGCTAAAATCAGTTTGAGTTGAAAATTTATTAGCCATTAAAAATAGGCAAACAAGAGAGATGAGTGGTTTCAAGTGAACACATGAATCAGGTCATGGATGAAGTGGGGCTATTTTCGGAGTGGTTTAGTGGTAGGAATCGAACTTGAGACGTAGTGTTGTTAGTCATCAACCACTAACAACTCAAGCCCAAGCTCGATTTCTGAAGTAGGGCCATTTTCAAGCATGGTCTGATGAGGTAGGAAAAATGCCCGAATAAACAAGAAAATGAGAGAATGCACCGTCTTTTAAAAGATGTGCAAGATACTCAAATTCTATATTTGAAAGATTTGACACCTCTAAGCATATGAAAGAGAGAATTAGAGACATATTTTCACAATACCTAAATTCATATAGACTTTATGTATTTACAAAACAAAATACATATATTTGTAACAAATAAAACAAAGGAAAAGTTCATATAAGTGCGAGGCTCTAAACAATCAAATTGAAGCATACCTCAAAAATTTCACTAGAAGATGTTGTTTTGATGCCCAAAAAACATCAAATTGATCACCTCAACCTCAAGAGCCATAGACATGAAAAGTTTTGGAAATAGTGCATCGTGTAATGCTTTTTTGGACCGTCAAGTTTCAAAATTATCAAGTTTTCATATATCTGCTCAATCTACACTATCTTTGAAGCTTTGTATTTTATAATTAGAGATGAAAATATATTTTAAGGCTATAATATAGATTTTCAGTATTGAAACTACATTTCTCTATACTATTTGAAGGTGTGGCTTAATTTGATTGTTTAGAGCCTTGGCCTTATACAAATTACTCCCTAAAACAAACGAAAAATTAATTTGAATTGTAAAAATCCTCAACACAACAAAAATTTATTGGCTTTCATCACACCAAGCATTAGTCGTGAGTCATAACAAAACGTCCTTAAAATTCCCCATGAATCATACGACATATCCTTAATTGCTGGAGTGGTTTTGGCAGCATCGTGAATACACGTACATGCCTAAGGTCATGTTTGGTATACATACAGGTGTGATAGTACTTTCACTTGAAAAAAACTTCCTCATGTGATTAGGTGTGAGTTTTTTTCACATAAATTAGGTGCCAATTGGTGTAAAAAATGTGTTGGGGCTAATTGGTGTAAAAAAAATTCACACCTAATCAAATAAGAAAGTATTTTCACATAAAAATACTTTCACTAAAGTATTTTCACGCATAACCAAATAAGAGAGTATTTTCACTCAAAGTATTTTCATGCATATCAAACATGCCTTAAGAGTCAACGTTTTTCTCTTTCCCCAATACCCCATCTCCTCCTCTTTTTCTCTCATCAACTAGAGCATACTTCTCTTTCTCGGGCAAGCTATGCTTCCCCTACAGCATAAACTTATATATTTCTTCTTATCCAACCATCCATTTTAAATAGAGGGCTAAGATTGCCTCAATCACAATGTCACGTTTCTACACTATTTTATTTTTAATTTTTTTTCTATAAACTATTTTGATGTGTCGAATCCTCTATTAAACTTGCACTAGCGAAAAATATTGAAAAAAATATTTCAAATAAAATAAAATGACCAAAATACCTCTGAATTTTTTAAAAAGTGTTTGGTCATTATATTTTATCAAAAAATATTTTAAATATTTTTTATAGGTGAGCCCCAATGAGAAGATGACACATACCAAATTTCATATTCATACAATTTGTATAAAAAAACTAAAAAATAAAATACTTTGAGGCATCGGAGCTAAGATCAAACGGTGAGTGGTTCTCTCGATCAAAATTGGATGGATGGATAGTAGGAGAAAAATAGAACTTCTATGTTGTAGAAGAAACATAGAGACCTTTCCCCTCTTTCTCTCCCCTAAAACATGTCTCTCTTCGTCTCCCCTAAAACATGTCTCTCTTCCCCTTGGAGCTTGCCCATCTCTCTCTCTCTCTCTCTAAGAGCCTACCCCTAGGTTCCAAGAATTCGAGCTTTGCATATATTCGAGAAAAAATCGATTCCAGTCACCCAAAGAAGTTGACAGCAATTGGTCAACCAATATTAAAATGATGTAACCTATCTTACACAAGCTAGATATTGATCAAATCAGTGTTTGATTACTCGGACGAGCAAGCTCGGACTCACTCTAGTAACTCGAACTCTAGCACCCTAGCAAATTCAAGTATTTCCGAGTTAAGTATCCAACTCGGGGATGTTAAAAAAAAAATTAAAAAATGTAAAATTCAAAGAAATAGGAAATTTATTAGTAAATATGTTTTTTTATGTGTTCACATAAATTAACGGTCAATTGGTGTGATAAGATGCACTAGGACCGATTGGTATGAAAATATTATCACGCCTAACCACATGAAGAAATTCTTTTATATGAAAACACAAAATCAAATTGCCTTTAAATATTCAAGTTTTTTAAAAATATGAATAAAAATATTATTGATTTTCCATTTATGAAGTCCTAATATATTTGATTCCTATATGGACTGTGTTATTGCATACTTAAATTTTGTTTCTTCTTAATGCGGTGACGGGTAGAAATGAAACCCTTGACAACACGTTGCTGCTCTCTCTCGAGGCAATGCCGACACCTTGTTTGAATTTTTTTTATATCTTTACATTGCTATCTTTGTTTGATTTTATATTTCATTCAATTCCCTCCCCCCGAATTACAAGTCACTCATGGTTTTTAAAATTGGGATTAAAAATCCACTATAAACTTGCCTCATGAGAAGGTATTTACAGCGTACCATTTGTATTATTGTTAGCCATATTTGTCTCATCTCTCTATCGGCGCTCTTCCCTACCTTCAATCCTCTGTTGTTGTATTCACGACGTTTTTTCCTGTTACGGAAATGATTTTGGTGGTCTCGCATTGCCTTATTCACCAAGGGGCCTCCCTTCTTAAGTTTGAGTTCTAGCTTGAGAGGCCGGTCACATAAAAAACAGCCAGATCGAGCAGGAAGTTTCTGCTTCGGTCGAGGTCGGTCACATAAAAAACAGCCAGATCGAGCAGGAAATTTCTTCTTCGGTCGACTCAATAACCGGTAAGTAGCCTACAAGAGCTTATGCATCTAAGTTTAAAAAGTAGAGCACCTAGGCCAACTTAATGACTAGTCAAGACACCATGTCAGGGACTTGTTTCTCCTCCAAATTTAAATTTCATTTGCTTACTAACTCATATTTTGGATCAAATATTTAAAAAATAGTTAATTTATGAGTTAGGCGATGTTAGACAATGCTCAATTGAAATTCTCTTTTAAAAAATAGGTAATTGGAAACTTAGACAATGCTACGTTGAAATTCCTTTATTGATTGGCTGTAAATTTGTTCATGATGGGGATCATTTCTGACTTCCAATCATTTTATTTTGATCGGGAAAAAGATGTACACCTCTTTCAATAATTTTATAATCTCAAATAAATCTTTGGGTCTATACATAGATCCCCAAGTTAAAAAACAATGATAATTAACCCCCTCTCTCACTGTCTGAATTATAATATTTGTCCTTTTTCTTTTCTTGAATCCACATGCAATTTGAACGCCACGTTAAACTTGCTTGTGAAGTTTTAGATATGAGAGTGGGAGATGAGTGTGTGCATGTGTGTGTCAAGAGAGAGGTTAATTCTTCTTATTTGAGGGTTACTTTTTTCCAATAACTTTTCATTTTATTTACTGTATACTTTGTACTTTTACTCTGATTATAGAAGCATAGAAGTATCATGTTAACGTTCAAGAGGCAGAGAGGGAGAAAAATGTTCTCTGGTGATGAATATAGTTAACTAAAGGGGGGCCTGTTTTAGGGTTTGGGTGATCAGATCATTAGAAAAAAGATGAATGTTATAAAGAAAACTATGTATATATCCACTGTTATAATAAAAATACCTTCAAGTTTATGTCATTACACTTATATCCAATTTTCGACCACCATTGTAAAGATTAAAAAGAAAAGAAAAGAGGGAACAGATAATTACATTGCATTGGGTTTTAGAAAAGCATAACTTCACTTCCTCTCTCTTGTTTACCTCCCATGCAAGAAAAAAGTTTTGACATTCTCCCTCTTTCTATTTCTCTTATGTTTCTCCCTCCTTTCTCGTTTTTATATGGAGAAATGATCCTATAGGACCCTCCTCACTCATGTGTGTAGGACTTAAAGGATCATTATTAAATTTGACATGAATCTATAGAAAAGTCAAATCCGACACTTAGGGATAACTTTTTAAGAGATCCATGCCAATTTTAACGTCTTGCACACATGAGTGGGAGAGGGTCCTATAAGATCATTACTCTTCTTTATATACATATCGTAAAATAACTGCTACTGCTATGCAATCTCAAATTCTCCGGCCCCTTCTCATTCTTTGATACCCTAACTTTCTCTCACTACATGATGCTCTTCAAAAGACCGACCCCCATTTGACCCATTCCATCTTCCCTTTCCCACTCTCATGCCTCCAAACCCCCACTTTCTCTCTCCAAACAATTGCTCTCGGCATGCCCTTAATTATTGATCCCATTCCATTGCGGGTGACTTATTTTTCTCTACTACACCTTGAAGAAGGGTCACGAATGCCAGAGGATTTTGAATGGATCTCTTTTGATAGTAAACTCAGAGTGGGTTTTTGTTTTAGAAGTTGAAGAGGAAGAAGAACCAAGTATTATATACAGTGAGCCCTTCTTCTCCGAGAATATATGATGATAATGAAACGCTACCTTCTCTTTCCAAATAGTTTCAGGTGCCGGCAGGTGCCTTTGTCTTTCTGTTCAAAAGAGGTGGCCGGCACCTGAAACTGTGCCAGCAAAGCTCTAGATCCATTCCAATCTAGATTTTAGATGCATCAACTCAATTGAGTTCTAGGGCAGAGAGAGAGGGGTAAACAAATTTCGATAGATAGAAATGAGAGAGGAGAGAAAAAGGGCAAAGAGAGAGAGAGGGAGAACATCAAACTTTATTCTTGTGAGGTGAAAGAATGGAAGAAAGGAAGAGAAATTTGGTTTTTAAAAAACGGAATTAACTCTCATTTAAGTTTTTGAAAAACTGAAAAATGAGCATAATTATTTTTTTCTAAAAAAAATATTTATAATGGTGAAAAAATGGATATAAGTGTAATAATAAAAACTTGAAAGTACTTTCATAACAACGATAAATATAATAGATATATATGTAATTTGCCTATAATATAATTTGGACAATAAAAGGGTAAGTAGGCTGAAAGTTGTTTTCTTTATACTTAGAGGGAGTCCACGGCCTTTATGTAGATTTGAGGGTTTATTTAGGATTATAATTGTTAATCTATGGATATAGATATGTATCATACACTATGGATATGCATCTATATAGATATATATCTCTTGATAAGATTAGGTTGTATCTATCCATAATCATTGGTGTTTATCTTTATACATATCTCTTGATAAGATTAGGTGGTATATAGTGTTTATCTTTACGGCCCGTATAAATATTTATTGTATAGATACACATCTCTTGATAAGATTAGGTGGTATCTATCCATAACCATTGGTGTTTATCTATCCATAACCATTGGTGTTTATCTTTACGGTTACTGGTCGTATATTTATACGGAATCTTGTATATTCTTTTTAATAGAGTTATCTGCAGTGTTGTGAAAATTCCAACAATAATTACATAAAGGAGTATACATTTTTCACTTTTTAGAAAGTATACATAAAGTGTTGGCCTTAAGTAGTACAAGGTGGCACCAATTGCTCCTAGCCTTTAGATGTCAAATTCAACATTTGGAATGTATCATAAAGTTCAATTGTTATTTGAAAAACTTCTCAACCACCCAATTTCACATATAATGGTTAAGGATAAACAAACCTTCTTGTGACAACAATAAATTGCCATTATATAAACTTTTATTTTTCTATTTTTCGACAAGTTAAATTATAGAAGATTTTAAAAAGGTGAGGTTTGTTTAAGGTGCCCACCTTATACTATATACAAATAAGGCGTACCTCTAAAATTTGCGAAAAACTGTAGTTCAAACCTTTATGATGGCTTTAAAAGCTATATTTATCATTAATTATAAAATTTAAAATTTTAAAAACAATATTTTTTTTTGACGAAGTTCAGAATTTATTGATATCAAAGCAAGTTACAATATAGCAAATACATCATCAGCAATCACCAGCGTAGTAAGAGGAGCACCCCTCTTAGCTAAAGTGTCCGCCAAATCATTGGCTTCCCTATACACATGAGCTAATTAAAGCAAACATCAACTGAAAGATCTGAAACCCAATGGATTTAAGTTGCCAAGGAAAGCGTTGCTTTTTCAAACACCATTTAATCACATTCATAAAATCCTCTTCAATGATAACACCTGCCAATGTATTTCTGGCCACTAGAATTTTGAAGCCATGAAAAATCGCAAGAAGTTCTGCATGATTTGCCGTAGTGATTCCACATGGGCCAACATATGCATCTAAGACATTTCCTTGGCAATCACGTATTGCACCACCGTAGCCAGCTAGATCTGGATTGCCCAGCGAGCTTCTATCAAAATTCAGATTAAGCACCCACCACTGTAGCCAAGTAGATCTGGATTACCCAGCGAGCTTCTATCAAAATTCAGATTAAACACTCATGGATCCGGTGGCTTCCATTTAGTACAAGGTCTAACTTTAGACACATCCAACTGAAAAAGCTTACAAAAATTAATAAAAACATCGACCTTGGATAAACCCTTGCCTTCTTTGATAACAACGGACCAAAAAGATATTGTAATATTATTTAATACCGGACAAAACACCATGCTGTTCTTTTAAAGGTTATTCGATTTCTCTCAAATCATACTTTTCATAGAAATCAAGCATATTTATAAATAATTAAAAATATTGAAAATTAATCGTCCATATAACTTGTTACGAAATGGATTATTTTGAAAACTTTAAATTATTTATTCTTATATATATCTTAAGGTGGAGATCATTGAAAGGTTTTCCGAGTTGAGAAAGGGAACACGCGCCACATATAGCAGTTAATCCAGCGGGATTGCCATGCGAGTGCCTTGATTAACACGTTTTTGGCTTATCGTTTTTATAATCCGCATCCCGTCCGAGGTAGATTTTTCAACATTTTCATTGTTGTAGGCTTGGAAAAACTATGCGCCTCGGGATCACCGCTACGCTTTCTCTACGTGGTATGGGACCCACCACTGGGCGCCGCAGTAATAATTATCGTACGCACGAAGCAGCCCCAGAAGAGACAAGTGCATTAATTTATGTTTTAGCGGGAGATTAGAGCCAAATTAAACTTCCACCTATCCATAAGACTACCGATGCATCCATCGAAAATGATCCCAGATGCGTATAGGATCTTACAAAATATTATCGTTTAGTTTCAAGGTTTTCGTATATTTATACATCCACTTGATTTTATAATTACATATAAAAATAAATTTTGAGATGTTCCTAATATTTATTTAGACCAAAGTTGTGATAAAATTTAATTGGATAGTTTAAGGTTGCAACCTTATATATTGCCTCTGTTTTTAACTTCCATGGCCATATGCAACTAGGGCATAGAAATGAGAGACTGAGAGAGAGGATTTAGCAGTGAGGGCTCAACCTTCGGGCAAAATTGAAGAATACAGAGTTTTGCTCAGAGGCCATCGTTTGGAATTTACGGTAAAATTAAAAGAGTGGAGAGTGGGTTCTTGTTCACTGAGGGAGTTACTAGAGATCATGGCTGAGAACTAGGGCAGAATTCAAGACGGTGGTGACAGGAGACTGGTTCACTGGTTCAGAGAGTAGCAATCATGGCGGGAATTGGAAAAACGAAGCTTGATTCAGGGTGGTTGGCTGCTCGATCCACTGAGGTCGACAGATCAGGGGTTCAGCTCACCACCACTTATCCACCCACTGGTGCTTCATCACCATGGATGGAGGCCACGGTTCCTGGAACGTAAGGCTCTCTCTCTTTTTCGCTGTAACTCCATACTTCTCTTTCATCATATTCCATTTCTTGATTGGATTCAAGTTCAACTGATAATACTGGACTGTAACTTGCATTATTTTTGAACTGTTGCATGTTGGTGTTGGTTGTTGTTTTTTTTTTCACATGTTTGCATCAAAATTCTTTAGTAAGATGCCTATATAAGACCTTTTTTGGGGAGTTTCTTCTTTTATGTTTTTTCTATATATTTTCTCTAGAATAAGCCATGTAAAGTTTTATTGGACGGATACTTTATTAAGCTTTTCTTTCTCAATCAAATTCATTGTGGTGACAATTTTGATCAGAATTTTTGTTCTGTTGGTATGGCTTCATATGCCATGTAGAATCAAGTAGCCATAGCAACTGCCCATTTGCTATTCTTTTTACTGATTCTCAGTCTTTGTTTTTCAATTGACTGGGTGAGCAGAGGTTTAGTTGCAATTTAGTTCAAATCTGGATTCCATTGATTACTAAAATATCAGCATCTCAACTTTATTTTGGTTTGTCTGGTCTTGAATTGTGTGTTTGTGTTGTCTTCAAATGCTGAAATCTTCAGTTGTCTGATGAATCGTATTTACCTTTCTTTTGATATAGTGGCTTCTTGTGTGATTTTATTGGACTGTATATTTGTTGATTATTTTGCTGAAATGTACTTAACGTTTCCTCCTCTTTACAGAGTTCTAGGAACTCTCTTAAAGAACAAGCTGGTGCCTGATCCTTTCTATGGATTGGAGAATGAGGCGATCATAGATATAGCTGATTCCGGGAGGGAGTACTACACATTTTGGTTTTTTACAACATTTAAATGTTCTTTGGTAAAGAATTGTATCTCAAACCTTAAATTAAGGTGTTATTTGCCTTTATTGTTCCTTGCTGATGGAGAGTTTGATGAATGAATTTATCGACTGCTGGCTTTCTACTATGCCTCATAAAAAAATTTAGATCCATTTGTTGGTTTTTCCTATGTATCAAAATAGCTGATTATTAGTCATGTGAGAAAGATGTTATTTTGATCATTTGAACATGTACATCGGAGTCAGTGCATCAATTCCTCTTAAAATATGATGACTATTTATATTTATACAATATGTACATATAGATAGAAGATAGATATTAAAATATTGGGATTCTATAGCTTCAACATGATGTGGACACTCAAATTGGTGCACAAGCACCTCCAACGATCCATATTAGAAGGAAATAAGATGGACAACCGTGAGTTTATTAGATTTTTTATAAATTTAAATTTTTTCTTCAAACTGTATTGGATTGAAAATTTCGGTGCTTACATTTCTCAATCAGGCACGCCTAAAAAAAATATCAAAAAAATAATTTGTGAAAAATAAATTAATCAAAATACCCCTAAAAATGTTCCAAGGTATTTTGGTCAATTATTATTCACAAATTATTTTTTTGATATTTTTTAGGTGCACCTGATTGAGAAGTGTAAGCGCCTAAATTTCAATGTAATAAAATATGTAGAAGAATTAAATACTGAAGAACGAAATGGAATTGTGGCTGTTCATTCTTCATTTCTAATTTTGACCATTGGGAGGGTGTGCACCATTTGAGGCGTGATATCCCATAAACCCAGACCTTTCTTAGACATCCCTGTGCAAAGTTGCCAAATAGATTGATGCTCACTGAGTTTGATCCCACTAGATTTTTTTTTCCCTGACAAGTAGGACTTGTTTAACTAAGCAAGCATAACAATGTATGTGTCCATCATCTTGCACTAGCCACCAGGTACAAATATATAGAGACATACAGACATCACAAAATTACATTCTATGCCCCCTCCCTCCCCCTGTGCCTTTTTGCCTGCACAGGTTCCATCCCCATTGTGTCAGTCTGTGTTGAAGGGCGCTCCAATCATCCTGTTCCTTTACAGCTGAGTTTGTGCTCTAGAAGGATGCATGTTATCTTATAATTTTAATCAATTGAACTTAAATTTCATATGCCTAGCAAAAACACTGTAATTTACCAGGTTACTTCCATGTTTGTTGCATGGACATGGATACTTGTCTCTGTGTAAGGCACAGATACAGAATGTCGGATTGCTCATGTCATGAAGAGCAGGATACAGCAACATGGCTAGCCAAAAAAAAAAAACATTGTTTACCTTAATTCCATCTCATTCTGGGTAGCCAAAAAATATCAATAATTCCTAATTCAGCTAAAAATTCATACATATTTTCAAGGTTCATATGTTCCTGCTAAAAAAAAAGGTATCAACTACCATGTCTCTAAAATAATGTAGTCAATGCTTAATGAACTAAGAGAAGAATTGTGTTGATGCATGTGCAATTCGGATACGGCACTGAAACAAAAGAGTAAATGTAGCATTTTTCCTACAACATATTTTGGCTAAAAGTTGCACTATGCTTATAGGTTTTCCAAAAGGAAACTAAGAAGTAGAGAATGTGAAAAAATAGGGTCTCTCTTTATTATATGCATTCTGTGACATTGTTAACAAAACATTTTCTCTTGGTTGACAAATATATCTGCTGATTATATGACATGACATGACTTGTTGTTCTTGTCAGTTTGCTATTTTATTTTTTGAAATCTTTGTTTTCTGTGGAATTAGAGGAATTATAGCATTTCAGTGGTGCATTATGACAGCTTTTTTTCTTGCAATCATAACATTATGGTTTCCTTCTTAATGCTTCAGTCAGCAAATCAACATGTTGATTTGAACTTCCGAGCAATCAATTACTCTGCAGAGGTATATCTGAATGGGCATAAGAAGGTTTTGTCAAAGGGAATGTTTCGAAGGCATGTCCTAGATATTACTGACATACTACATCCTGATGGCCAAAACTACCTTGCTGTTCTCGTTCACCCTCCTGATAATCCTGGCCGCATTCCTCCTCAAGGTGGCCAAGGTGGTGATCATGGGGTGGGTATTCTCTGCTAATTCATGCTTAGCTGCAATTTAATGTGATCCTAAGTGGCATACACATTAAGTCAGACTTAATACTAAATAAGCAAGTCATAATAAAAGAATATTTGTCTGGAGTGAAGGGAAATGGCATTTCATCTTCAGAATAAAATTATAATCAAAGAATATTTGCCTTGCGAGGTAAATAAAGACATGTCATCTTCAGATGAGCCTAAGCATCTTGCCATAGTTATTTATTCTCATGCTTATCTTTCTCTATTGAGTATAAGAGCATGCAAAATGATCCACATTGGCATGAATTCATTTATGTATATAACTCATTGCAAATTCAGTATCTATAACTATCTGGATGGAGAAATGTTAATTGACTTTGCAGTTTGGGTGCTCATACTACAACAATGTTTAGAACACAATGAAAAACACATTTAGGATTTCATTTGACAGACTCACCATAGATTGAGCCATTTCAGTGCTTTCTCCACTCGTGTCTTCCTGTAATTCATTTGGTTGTTCGTGAGTTCATTGCAGTTGTTAGATTTTGGTTATACTGTTTTGGTATTTCAAAATATTAGCAGCCATCGTGTTTATAAAAGGTTGTTTAAATGTTTCTAACTTCTCCTTTTTCATTTCTTTGAGGATAATGTATGCTGTTGACATCATGTTTCGTGCATGTTAGATTGGACAGGATGTGGCTGCTCAATATGTTGAGGGTTGGGATTGGATGGCTCCTATACGGTGAGTTCAATTTGTCAACAGGAATGCCCATTACAATGTTGTTTATGTTACTTTTCATATAAAACTCTTAGATGATGTTAAATTATAGGGCTTTGATTTAATAACACAATAAATGAGGTTAGTTTCCTTATTTTGGGTTACATAAATGACTTCGGCTCATAGTTGTTGAACATAAGAATGAAATGTATATTAAAATACACTGAGATCCATAAAAGGACAAAGAACTCCTGGAATAGAAAACTAGAAAAATAAAACATGCGATTATTTCTTGTTTTACTAGCTCAACAAGTAGTCATTATTATTTATTGTAATTTTTTTTACAATAAGTGTCTTTTCTTTTCCTCGCTTTTGCTCTTCTCTTAGAGCAGTAAACTTTCTTTCTTAATATTTATCAATTAAAGCTCTTTTTGATGAATGGAAATAGGTATGTTTACTCCTGATGTTTTTCTTAAAATTTCACAGGGATAGAAACGCAGGCATCTGGGATGAGGTTTCCATCACTGTCACTGGGGTAAGTTTTGTTTGCCAAAATTGTCTGGTCTTCTTTTTATGTTATTCATTGTCTTTCTGTGTTAATATTCCCAAATTTTAATATCAACCCCTTTAGTGGCTTTTCATTTTTGGGATACAGAGAACATATTAAAACATGCAATGTCATATGTTTAAGATCGTTTGCTTGCTTGGTGTAACTTTCAAATTTCCATGACTGTTCAGTGCATATTTGGTTTCCAGCCACACATCCCTATGATTAATACTCTCGACTTGGTGTGAATTATGACCTCAAATATTTTTTTAAAGATAATCCGTCTTCATCACCCCCTCAATGATTAATTTACTGCCCTTTTACCTTCAAACTACTATTGAAATTGATTTCTAGGATTCAGTTTCATAATCTTTCTATTCCCAAAAACTGATGGATCTATTTCATATGAGTATTTTTTTTTTCTCTTAAGGAATTTTATTAATTTACAATCAGGTCTGTTTGTAACTTTTGTACTGATCCAGCTCCATTGCTGATTGCAGCCGGTGAAGATATCTGACCCCCACTTGGTTTCATCTTTCTTTGATAATCTAAAGAGGGTATATTTGCACACTACTACAGAATTAGAAAATAAAAGTTCCTGGGTTGCAGAGTGTTCTTTGAAGGTCCAAGTGACCACAGAGCTCGAGGGGGGCATTTGTCTAGTTGAGCATCTTGACACCCGGGAATTGACAATTCCTCCTGGCAAACGAGTTCAATATACATTTCCCCCGGTAAGATATCATCTTGACTGCTCCTTCAATAAACATAGTATTTTTGTTTAGTTGGACATAATAGACAAATGAAACTAAAAAGGCCAAAAGAGTTTGTCTTGAGCTGATTTAATTGTTTCACTACTTTCCTGTTGTTCTCATCTTTCTTGAGTACTGCAGGAATGATGCACAAATAGCCTGGTACAACTGTTTGACCATTGTTCTTGTCTGATGGACAGTCTTCACTTCTTGGAATTCTTGGGTTGTCGGTTCTCATATGGTTGAAAAATATTACTAAATTACTTGATATCTGCAGTGGAGATATTTAATGGCCGAAACACTCAGTAAATTAGTTATGAAATCAAATATTTGCTTGATAACTTTTACTGTGAAAAGCAACATGCTTAAATAACCAAGATATGGATGTTGCAGTTCATGATTATACTGGTCCTTGCCTATAATCTAGTTCTATGGAGCTCCTTCTGTCCTTAATTTTGACTTGATATAATCATGTTCACGCTTACGTAAAATAAGAGAAATGTGTATATCAACTGAACATGAAAAATCAACAACTTGGTTTGAAAGTGTAGTGTATTGAGGGCTTCTTCATGTCTGGCTTAAGAGATCCATCACTCAAAGTCCAAGATACCTTATGTCAGCTTCAATGTCCTACCAAAATTTAACTATTTGAAAATACTCACCCTTCCTGAAACCCAATGCCCATGGTTGATACCTGTATATGGCCCTTTCTATTTCTTAAAATGTTTGCACACAAATTTAAGGCTGGAAGACATCATACACCCAGCTTGTCTCTACTTACACCAAAATTTTTGTAGGACATGCGATCCAAGGATTTCTTTTTACTCTACAAGTTAACCAGAAAAACTTTATAACTAGTGACAATTAAAAACTAAATTAATCAAAACAGATTTTCCTTTTATCTATGGAATGAAATCTCTAGCGCTCTATCATTATGATTATGCTCATGTTGAATGGGGTTGAATGATTATATTAACAGGTTCTCTAATCTATCCTTATGTCAGTAGAAGCAATGAATTGCCATTGTCTACACAAATGTTTCTGAATGTTCTAGATCTACTACTAATGACATGAGATTTTTCTCCAGCTTTTTTTCTACAAGCCCAACTTGTGGTGGCCAAATGGCATGGGTAAACAATCCCTATACAAAGTTGAAATTACTGCTGATGTCAAGGGATATGGAGAGTCAGATTTATGGACTCATCAATTTGGATTCCGCAAGATTGAGAGCATTATAGATGATAAGACTGGTGGAAGGTTTTAATTGTCTGTTGGATTATGTGAAGTAGCTATAGTACTTTTGCGCATTACACATCTTTGCATGTATTAGTGACCAGTTTTCACAAATGTATGCAGATTGTTCACGGTAAATGGACAACGTGTGTTCATCCGTGGTGGAAATTGGATATTATCTGATGGATTGCTCCGATTATCGCGGAAAAGGTACCAAACCGACATAAAATTTCATGCAGATATGAACTTTAACATGATTCGCTGTTGGGGTGGAGGACTAGCTGAGAGACCTGAATTCTATCATTATTGTGATGTTTATGGCTTGATGGTAAGAACTACTTGTCAACTGGTCTGTGCACATGATCCTATATTTATTTCTAAAACACTAGAATGCAACTATAATTTACTTAGAGTTGTGTGATGAAGTTGTCTTTTTCCTCATGCTCCTTCTAGTTATTGACTTCTAAAAATAAATGTGATTTCTGTCCTTCAAGCATATAAGAAAATTCTGACGACAAAGGGAGTAAATAATTCTGCAGCCCATAGTTTTTTTTTTTTGGATAAGTGCAGCCCATAGTTGAATGGGTTAGACTTAGGGTTTATGGCCTTAGATGTGGGATGTCACATAACTTTGGCCACTTGCACACTGCATTATAAAGGTTCTTATTTTTGTTTTTGTTTTCCTTTTGTCAATTTATGCCGTCTTTATTTCTTTCTTCCTGTGAGGATACCACTATCTTTTACATAAAAATATCATTAATGCTAACAAGGTTGCTTGGTATTTCCCTTGACTCTGAATTCTCTTTATTTCTACACGAAGTAATGAAGGCATGAAAAAGGGAGGTATGTTCCGTTAGTCATCATCTGGAGACCACGTAAAGCTCGGGGTGAGAATCAGGTCAGATCGACTCAAGTTGGGTCCTGGTCTGGACCCCCTAAATGGACCCAGTGGGTTGGGTCTGGGTCCTAGAAGGTTGGACCCACAGGGTCCGGGTCCAGCCGGGAACTATTCAGGTTGCATTGAGTCTGATCAACCTGGATCTCGCTGGATCAGGTCCAGGTAGGCCTGGCCTGATTCTTGACAGGACCCAGCCTGTTTTCAGCCCTACATATGGCAAGAAACATTGTGTCAATTGCTCAACAATATGCTAACCCATTTGTGAACTACTGCCACACCTATTCACAGGGGGCATTCTCCCCATTCATAAAGCATATTAAAATTCAATTTGATTTCAGAAAGTGCTCAGGGCAATTTGAGAGTTTTTGGGAAATTGAGAAATCAATTTTCTACAATATTTAATGAGTTTCTATAATCAGATGCAGTCCAAATGAAGAACATGATAAAGTTCAAAATATTTTGTCAGGAAAAAATAAATGTTCAGGGAGTAACAGAAAAAATGATATTGTGTGTGTTGTTGATGCATAAAAGCATATTCTTCGAATACAAAAATATATGGCGAGTTTGGAAAAAGTTAAGCCTGCCGAATTTAAGTAGACCACAATAAATATTGTGAAATTTGGGCTAGATCAACCAAGATATCTGAGTCTTTGTTGGCCTGGATGGCAACATGATCCATCTAGAGATTGATCTTTTGAATCACATCATGTTACTGATGGTTATTTATACACCATATACAATGTTATGATTAATAGTTATGCTTACACGTGCATGGGTTTTTTCTTCTCAGAGTGGATACATTCTCATCATACTTCTGAATATCTTGAACATTTCTTCTGGTGCCTGTCTAGAACCCTTAAAAGGCTTAAATCTATTTGAACCCAACTATAAAATCTATTAGAAGTCAATAGCAGGCTTCTCATCATTACTGAGGAAACCATTTTCTGCAGGTGTGGCAAGAGTTCTGGATAACTGGAGATTGTGATGGACGAGGTGATCCCGTTTCCAATCCAAAGGGACCATTAGACCATGACCTATTCCTGACTTGCGCAAGAGACACAATCAAACTACTAAGAAACCATGCTAGTCTGGCTCTCTGGGTTGGAGGAAATGAACAAATACCCCCAAACGATATTAACAGTGCTCTGAAGAATGACCTCAAGCTTCACCCACTTTTCCCATCAAGTGGAGGAAAAAATAACTCAATAGAATATTTAGAAAGTTCAGCAGAGGATCCCAGTCAATATCTTGATGGTACACGGGTGTATATAGAAGGATCCCTGTGGGAAGGCTTCGGAGATGGACAAGGTGGTTGGACTGATGGTCCTTATGAAATCCAATACCCTGAAAATTTCTTCAAGGACGACTTTTATAGCTATGGATTTAACCCAGAGGTTGGCTCTGTGGGAATCCCTGTTGCAGCAACTATTAGGGCAACAATGCCTCCTGAAGGGTGGCAGATCCCATTGTTCAAAAAGCTGCCCGATGGTTACATAGAAGAAATACCAAACCCAATTTGGGATTACCACAAGTATATTCCTTACTCGAAACCCGGAAAGGTACACGACCAGATCGAGCTCTATGGAACCCCAACTGACCTGGATGATTTTTGTGAGAAGGTAAAAGTTCAGCCCATTTCTATGAGGGAAAGCAGTATCGTAAACAAATGAGATGGAAAAACACTATCGATGGGGGGTCATAATAATCCATCGGACTATAATGGAGAGGCAGTGGGGCCCACCATTCTAGGCATGCCCTGTTTTGTGGAATCAACTCTCTCTCTCCATCATCGTCCATTTTATCAGATGGTGATGACATAGGGTTAACTATAGTTAGTTTTTTAATACATTCCCTTTGCCTGAAGGATGAGTATACTGTAGTTCAATGAGATTGTTGTTTGGTACTACAAGGTACATTATGCGGTCTGGTTCTGATGGTTCAAACACCACACAGCATCATGATCCTATCATGACCGACCATTGGGTCGTTTCATTTAGTGGTCATGACCCTACTGGAGTATGCTTTTCCAATGCCCGTTGGAGTGTAGTATTTTTCAAAACTACGACTTGAGTGTTCTACTTTTATGAAAATTATTACTAACAATATGAAACTGGAACTTCAGGCGCAGCTTGTGAATTATAATCAGTATAGGGCTCTACTTGAAGGGTGGACCTCAAGAATGTGGACCAAATATACTGGAGTTCTAATATGGAAGACTCAGAATCCATGGACCGGTCTTAGAGGTCAGTTTTATGATCATCTCCATGACCAAACAGCGGGGTTTTATGGCTGCCGCTGTGCTGCAGAACCTATTCATGTCCAACTTAATCTGGCCACCTATGTGATCGAGGTATGTTGTGTGCCTGGATTGTCTCCATTATATAGAAGCCATAAAGAGTCTCTTTATTATTTAAATTCTTGCAGAAATATCATAATACCATAAAATGTAAGTATACTGAGATCTTTTCCTGTTTTATTTGATTTTCCCCGTGCTTTTCTTTAAGAAAGACATGTATGGTTAAATGGAAGTAAATTTTTGAAAGACAAATTTATGGCTTCTATTGAACATATATCTGAACGAAAATATATATGGAAATTATGACTATCTCTCTCTCTCTCTCTCTCTCGCTTAATATTTCCTTTGTCATGTTTTTACTTGGCTCTTCCAAAAAAATTGCAGAAATTTTGAGGTCTCCTGAGGAATTACTTGAGATACAATCAAATCTCTCTTAAGAATTACCTTCTTTTTTGAATTTCAAGGAGTTACCTTGCCAATAACCCCTACTGGCAGAAATTGTAATTATGGTGCTTTTCACTTTTTTTTTCTCAAAATTGATGGATTTGAACACATTTTTTCTCAAAATTGATGGATTTGAACACAACCTGTCATTCATTCACCATTCACGTTTTGTCCTTCCAGGTCGTAAACACTACATCAGATTCACTATCTGATGTCGCAGTTGAAGCTTCAGTGTGGGATCTCGAAGGAACAGCCCCGTACTACAAAGTGAGCGATGCCATCACGGTGCCGCCTAAAACGACTTTCTCACTCTTTGAAATGAGATACCCAAAATCAAAAAGAGCAAAGCCGGTCTACTTCCTCAACCTTAAACTGTTCCGAAAGTCCAACACTGCTATTCTCTCCAGAAATTTCTACTGGTTGCATCTTCCTGGTGGCAATTACAAGCAACTGGAATCCTACAAATCCAAACAAATCCCACTCGAAATAACCTCTCAAGTCTTTGTCATGGGCTCAACTTACAAAATGCAGATGCACGTACACAACAAGTCTGAAAAAATAAACACGAAATCCCTGATAAATTTTATTGATTTCAGAGCTCGGGGTAGAATGAAGCAGGATGATAATGACTTTGATGTAAATTCCATGAATTTAGAAGAGGAAGGTAGAGTGAAGAAAAGAGATGGAATTTTGAGGAGAATTCGGAGTTCTTTTTCAAGGGAGGACAACAGTATTCATGTAACGGAAAGAAACGGGGGGGATTCAGGGGTTGCTTTCTTTCTACATTTTTCAGTTAATGCAGCCAAGAAGGAAGTGAGGGATGGAGAAGACACCCGAATTTTACCTGTTCACTATTCGGATAATTACTTCTCCCTGGCACCCGGAGAGACCATGCCTGTGGAGATTAGATTCGAGGCCCCACCTGGGGTCTCTCCTCGTGTTACTTTGCATGGATGGAATTACCATCACAAATCCATTTCTATAGCAGCAGAGAGATTGAACTGAGATTTATTTGACAGCAAAGGTATTGGACTGAAAGTTAATAATAATGATTTATTTATGAGCTGTAGAAAAGATGGTAGCCTTTCCTCACTCGAGTGGTCGCTCGTTTTTGGATAATGGTAAATGAAGGATGACATCTTACATCTGTTAACAGGGCCTGACATAAATAGAAGATTGATGGGCCTCTGCTCCTAAATTCACGTCATTCTTCTCACTCCCTCTCTCTGTTGGATTCATGGAATTCTGTGTCCCCCTCTCCGTCTGCGACATCAATAAAGGTTGAAAGGGCCTCAGCTGTTAAATTCATTGAACTCTCGCTCTCTCTCTCTCTCTCTCTGATTCAGGGGAATCATTTGTTGGATGTCTCTGTGTAGGCTGTTTGGAAGCGGTTTTTCCTCGTCTTTTGTTTTTTTATTTTATTTTGGTAGCATGGATCTGGGCTTCGAGCCTGACGGTTGATGCGGGCCAAAAATGTCCCAACCACCGATTACAGTCCCAATCACCATGTAGTAGGGTTATGGTTTGTATACTTTTTATCATTTGGTTGGCAAAGAAGCCCCCGATCCATTTCCCCGCTTTATTTTATTTTCAAGAAGAATTCACCATCAAGCTTTAGCCCAAGAGCTTCAGCTTAACAGATCTTATCATGAATCTTTTTTTTTCCCACTTAGGAAAGTCTAATTTTATTAATTGGTCCTTCATTCAGCAGGAGACACTAGTTTGCAAAGGAGATCTCAAGGGTCTGAAAAACCAGACAGCTTGTATAAGGGAACCACAGTAACCCATTCTGGTTTTTCTTTCTTTTTTGGTTAAATAAGGGGCTAAAATTTTACGTTCAAAATAAAAAGAGAAATTTGCCAAAATCCATTTAAGATATTAACTATTTACTACTTTACCCATATGTTTTAATTTAATTTTAAAATAGAAATTTAAATAGAATAGTAGAAGGGAAAAGTTATATAGAGTCGAGGCTCTAAACAATCAAATTTGAACCTACCTCAAAAATTTAATTAAAAGAGGTTTTGATGCCCAAATATCTTCAAATCGATCATCTCAACATCAAGATACATGGACATAAAAAAAAAATAGATTTCAAATTTTAGAAATAGTGTATTTTGTAATATATTTTTGGACCATCAATTTTCAAGATTTTCATTAATATGTCGATCTCCATTATTTTTGAAGCTTTAAACAAATATAAAAAATATATTTTTAGGCTATCACAAAGATTTTTAATATTAAAACCTTCGAAGGTAGGCTCAAATTTGATTGTTTAGAACCTAGGCTCTATACAAACCGCACTTATAGTAGAAATAGGGTAAAATGTTAGATACTTGAAAAAATGAGGATTATTTTCCTTCGATAAATTCTCTCGATTATAAATCTTGCCAGTTAATTGTAGTACGAAAGATATAGAAATGTCCACAGTTCCACCAGATAAAACCTTCCCAAGATTCAGCGAATTACATCCGGAGGGGAACAAAATCGATGCGCCTGTTAGGACTTGCAGAATCCAAATTCGCAAATGTTTTTCAGGAAAGTACTTGCGGATGGGAAGAAGAGCAACGCTAAATCCCATTAAAAGTACCGGACTTTCGTTGTCTGTATTTGGAACTCTGGTTTTCCCATAAAAATGTTTGCACAATCGTGCTAAAGAACCAAAATATATATATATATATATATAGAAATGATCCTATAGGACCTTCTCTTACCTGTGTGTAAGACCTCAAAAGATCACTATATATACATATATATATATATATATATATATATATATATATATATATATATATATATATGATCCTATAAGACCCTCCCCCACCCATGTAAGACTCCAAAAAATCACCATTAAAATTAGTACGGATCTCTAAAAAAGTCGAATCCCCACCCATGTGTATAGGACTTCAAATGATCACCATTAAATTTGACTTCTCTAAAAAAATTATCACATAGATGTAGAACTTGACTTTTCTAGAAATCCATACCAATTTGAATGGTGATCATTTGAAATCTCACACACATGAATGTTGAAAAATCTCACAGGATCATTACTCATATATGAAAAAAATTTATATAAAGTTGCAACTTTAAAATGTATAACTACATATGCACCTCAAAAATCTATTGGAAATATTGTTTTAATGTTAAAAAACCCTCTGATTGATCATCTCGACAATGAGATGTATGACTATGGAAAAAAAAAGATTTTGAGGCCTATAAATAGTGCATCTTCCACCACATTATCTAAACCGTCCATTTTCAAAAAATTTATGTCTATAGATCTACTTGATTTTAACCATTTTTTTAGTTTAAAATTTTATAACTAGATATGAAAATAGATTTTTGAGATAATCCAAAGAATTATTTATACCAAAATTACATGTTATGATAAAATGTTATGATAAAATTTGTAAGCGCGCCTTAATTGGATTGTTTAAGGTTGCAACCTTATAGAAACCACACCCTATATATATATATATATATATGAAAAAATTTATAGAAGGCTGCAACATTAAAATGTATAATTACATATACACCTCAAAAATCTATCAAAAAAAGTTATTTTAATGTTGAAAATCCCTTCAATTGATCATCGAGATGTATGAATATGAAAAAAAAAAAAGAAAAAATTGTCCTAGAAAAAAAAAATTTTGTTGTGTGCTCGTGCCAAAGAACCCAAAAATATACTTCCTCGAAAAAAACACTTAAAAAGACCCAGTGACCGACCGCGCCACCACCCAAACCAAGTGTTCTTAAACAATTTGACCCAGGATTCCTTAAAAAGTTGTTCGAGAAAAGGTAGTGTTCATCACTGGATTGGAAGCCATCCTGTGACGAAGTCAAAGCACCTGTTTGACATCTCTAAAAAGGCCATATAGGTGACAAAACAACACAGAAGACCCACATAACTATAAAATAAGGGTACATCCAAGATTTTCATTTATAAAACTAGGGAAGTGGATGGGTCAAAAAAAGAGTTCGTACAATCACACTACTCCCCAACCTCTAAGGTTTCAGAAGGAAACAAATGTGTGTGCATGTGATAGTCATAGGATACCTGTAAGAACATTCCAACTTGTAAACCCATCCTCTTTATCCGTAGCTGGGCATCTTTAGCTAAAAGAACCAAGGCGATTTATCATTTTTCCACACAAGCCATTTTCTAGGGTCATTCTCTTCCACCTCTCAAAGCACAATCCAAAGCTTCATCAGCACCTGGTATGACTTCAAGATGAAATAACTTGCTTATGAGATGGACACTCCCACAATAAACAGCACTGGCGGAGACAATAATCAAGTAATTTAAAGAGCCAACAACAATTATTATCTTTTTGAATACACAGCATAGGCGAGTCACATGGGTATTCAAAATGTATTCACTTGTCTCAGCACTACCATCTCCAAACACAGATCATTCACTTATAATACTGTTGTACCCACTGTTTCTTTTGGTGGGGTTTTTGGTGGGGTAATTACCCATCTACATGTGCGTATTGCACCATTAACCAATGAACAAAGACTATTTACTCAGCCCCCTCTGAAACGGAATACACTTGGTGCAATCTTTAGGTCTGGGTTCCAAACTAGTACCTCAGCCCCACTCAAAAGAAGATACAAAAAGAATATGAAGACTATACTCACAGATCTTGTATGTGAGGCCAAGTGGGCCAAAATCCCACCCCTAGAAAAGCTCCATCAGCTGTTGAGAGACATCTGCAGTTCAAGTGAGTCCAAACATATATCAGCAAATCATAGCCATTATAGAGTCATGATTATGATTTGAGATATGTAATAACATTTTATGTGCATCTTTCAAAGGGTCAATGCTGCAACCATTGGCCCAAGCGCCAAAATACCTTAGAGGGAATTTTTACAACATGGAATTTTTAAATAATATTATATTCATACTGTGACAAATTCAAATAAACAAGGAAGAATGATTTTGAACTCTTAAAACCCTAGACCAGATTGTCCAACAAATGGACATTCCATAGTCATTTGTAGCGGGAATTGATTTGGAGCCTTCACATTTGAATTCCAATCCAATTTCATCTTATCGATTAAAGAGATAATGAAGTCGGTTTTTGGGAGTCTTGCAGTCCTAACAATTTCTCAAAATTAGGTCTTTAGCCCTTAGGCATATATACATATGCACATTAAAAAGACCATATAATATATATATATATATATATATATATATATATATATATAACTGGATATTAAAAAGATCCTATATGATGGCCCTTGAATAATAAATTTACATATATATTCTTTGAAAAACCATGTGTGTGTGTATTCCTATTTTAAAGAAGCATGTAGAAGAATATAATACCTTGAATAATAGATGGTGTGGTCTGGAATTCCTGCCACACGGATTGATTGGATACGAGATCCAAATTGAGGAATTTGGCAGCAAGAAACACAGCCCCAGCAGCAATATGATGGGGTTTAAACTGAAGCCATAAGGAGCTCCGAAGCCTGCAAAGTCACAATTCAATACTCGCAGGACAAGAATATCTATGCACATACATATATTTGTATGCATCATGGCAGAGAAATCGGCACAAACAAGAGAGCACTGACGATCATCTGCATCAGTTTTTTTTTCTTTTTTGAAATATCTGCATCATGGATTGACACAATACAGTAGTACAGCACATGCATGGAACTCTCCTTTCAACAAGACACATATCAAATCACATTGCTTATGTACACAAGAAGTTCATTGCTTAAACTAAATTGTATAAAATAGAAAGCTATAACACATGCTATTCTTACCAAACTAATGAACCAGCCATCCAAGATAAAATACATCCCAAGAATCTCCTGCTGACACTCTGGAAGACCGTAAAAGCAATAGCGTGCATGTATCTTCATCTCTATCAAATACCATCCAGAAACCCTGCAGATCAAATTGTCCTATGCATGACACATGCTCATGCATGTGGTTCATGCTGTTCATGGTTTGCATAACAGAGTTCAAATACTTAAGATTAAGGGTTTATGTTTGATTTAATTGTAATTTGTTTCAAAGTACTTAACAATTTGCAATCCTAGATATTTGAAGGAAGATTGTCGGAATCTTCCATTTTTCGGGGCTTTAGATGCGGCAATTGGGCACATCTTTCTTACAATGTATGAGATTGACATTTCAGGTCGAAAGGCATACATGATGGTGTGGATGTGTATAAGCATGCAAAGTGCACGCACATGCCCTTTTTTTTTTCAATTTATAAATGTGTGTGTGTGTGTTTTTATCTTTGTAGGGGGAGCCGGGGCTAGGGGGAGAGAGAGAGAGAGAAGCAAAACCAAAGAGACAAGAGAGAGAGAGAAGCGAAACAAGAGAGAGAGAGAACCTTATATATATATAACTTATATATATATAAATTTATATATATAAATTTACATATATATTCTTTGAAAGACCACCTACAATAAGGTTAGCAGAGACAGATCATTGTTAAAACAAGAAACGTGACATACAATTTTCCTGTTCTTTGGTTTGTTGGGTGCAAGGATGGGGGCAGGTTTAGCTTGGTTTGCATAAGGCACAAACTTCAAGGTTCAAACCCTTTAACCTTGATTTACACAATGTGTCCCAAACTCCCACAACAGGACCAAGGCCATGGCATTGATATAGGATTGAGATTGTCTAAACTGATAATAAAGCAAACGGAATAAAAGACAAAAACCAAATTCAAGTAAATCATGAGGATGCAAGAGTTGATTTTGATATGTTGTCCATAGACATCAGTAAAATCAGGGGCTCTATTATCATGTGCCATGACAACATCGATAGGCTGCAGATTAACAAGAAGGGGCAAATTTGAAGTTTACAAAGCAAGAGAAGTTTTAAAAATAAGTAACAAATTAAGTCAACTTTAAAAATAAAACTTTTCAGGCTCGGGGTAACATACTATAACCACCCTTTTGAAATATACTTAAAATCTATAGCATTTAGTTTGGAAAACGCCTTCTATAGTAATTGATGGAAAGAGCAGCCTCCATGAACAGCAGTATAAAAATCCATCAGCCAAAAAATTCCTACACACAAGCGCATTATTCTCTTGAAGATCCTGCAATTCATATGTCATCCAAAGTAAGTGCATGCATTATGATAGTTACCTAAAAACCAATGTAAGAACTTCTGTACAATCTGGCCTTGCTCAAGTTGAGAAATAAAATCTTTGAAGGGATCCAACTCCAAAAGATCGCATACTTTTTTTGTTCGATCACTCCAAAAAATTGTTTCCAATACCACATACATGCAAGGAAAAATGCACTCCAGATATATGGAGCATACTCATTTGCAGCTACTTGAAAAAAGTAGAAAAAAAAGGATGAAATATCTGGAGAAGAAATCAGTGCATGTATATCAGAATGGGGAAGCTTGTGAAAGCTAGAAATAGATTTCAGAGAGTCTACGACCGTTCTGAGGAAAGGGTTAGAAGAGATGTTTTAATATCTATGCCCAAGAGGGATCTTAATAAAACCGGAACGAGTTGATGAGCATTTGGAAATGGTTACGAAGGATAAAAACAAGAGGAAAGAATATTGCGTAGTATGGAGCAAACATTCTTCTAGTACTTTCTCGGTTAAGTCAATGCATGAGAAGTATTGCGGCCCAAAGTACCTGAGAAGTATTGCGGCCCAAAGTACCTGAGAAGTATTGCGGCCCAAAGTACCTGGAGTAATCTAGCAAACTAAGCCCCCTGAAGGGCAATGTCTTTCAGCCAAAGGAAGTACTTGCATTGAAAAGTATGCAGGTTGGAGTCTGAAGTACATCAGTTTTGTTCACAAAATTTTAGAAAAAAAGCCAAATGTTCATGAAATTTTACAAAAATAGGGAAAAGGAAAAATGCATATTAAAGGTCCACACTTATGTTCAAAAACTTGAACTAGGGGACCAACTTGGCCATTGCCAAAACCGAGTCAAACAGTCAACTTAAACACTCCAACCCAGAAGAACGCAAGTGAGTTTTTCAGAGAACTTGTGCAAAAAGGGCAAAAAAAAAGCAAAAAAAAAACAGAAAGAGAGAGGGAGGGAGGGAAAGAGAGAGAGAGAGAGAGAGAGAGAGAGAGAGAGAGAGATGTCTACACAGGGATTCAATCCCATCACATTACCTTATCATACAGAAATCCTACCATATTGAAGACACCTTTTTATATGCCAAAAATAGCATAGAAACTGAAATATGAGCAAATTATCAGATACATCCTGAGTTTTTCATTTTTAAACTTATTACTGAAGAAGTCAAATTTACTTGGGCAAGTTTTCTGACTGAACAAGTTTTTGTTCCTGATGTATGCGCACACCTTATGCACTACCCAGAACATCTTTGTAAGTGTTACAGCTTATGATTTATGGTATTGTAATATACACACTACAATACATCACAATAATGTGTAATCAGGAAACTCAGAGGTTCCCGATGCAGATCAACCAGAACAAGCTAACAAGCTTGGTTTGGGACATAAAACACCAAGAGAAATGTTAATATTTTACAAACGCATCTAAAGTTTAGTGAGTTTAGTGTATTTTTAGTTGCTGAATCAATGGGTGATATTCTTTTCTTTTTTTTAAATAAATGATTAAAACAGAAAACTATGCCCAATTTTTGTAAGTAACAAGAAACCAAAAAGTATAAAGGATGAGGTACGAATTTTTAGCTACTGACTTGCATTAGGGTGGGGCTGTACAATAAACGTGCAGTCTAGCGAAAGAGAATGTAGGGAGCTGGGTCACCACAAGGGATGGATGGCTCATGCCTTCCCTCACCAAGGCGCCGACTGTAGAGTTAGCTTCACGTCATGTGTGTCGGAAGGAAACCGAGATTTTTCCACACAAATGAAACAATTGTTCATAAATGATTTTTGAACCTTCACGAGCAGGAAGTGGACTTGGTAGTCCATGAGATGGCACTGAGGGAGTCGCCTTTGATTAGGATGGAAGAGCCCCAATTTCCGTTGAATAATTGCATTCTGATATACAGGTTCTTTGATTCAGAAAAGGATGCATCAGCAGTATCAACAGGATAAGAGAAGGTAAGAAGAATCTCACTTTATGGGTTCTAAACAGGCGTCCTGTTAAGGCAGGAAACCCAGAGGTTCTCGACAGAAAAAAAAACAAAAGTTATAGTTTGATGAAGCCTGGTCCAGGTGGCAGCACAAAGGAGGATCTTGGGATCGAAGGTAGGGAGGATTGGATTAATAGTGGGTATATTCTTTCAGTAAGGAGGCCCACAACGCTATGGTAGATCTAGTTTGATGTATGAGATTTGGTGATGCGGATCGACAACAACTCAAAACATGCGTCAATTACACTTGAGCCAGATGAACCACATGACAATCTGGATGATGAACCGGCAGATATAAGACCTGACTTGGAAGGGGTAGGGAATAGTGATATTTTAATAGGTTTTCCCACAGATTGTGAAGTGATCCAATCGTGGTGCTGTGTATGAAAAGAGGAGAGCTGGGCTCCTTGGGCAAGCTGCACATAGCATATTTATTGTCCAATTGGAACGCCTCTGTACTCAGTGAGTGGATATGGCCTTCTTCCCAAATGAAGGCATGGACCTCGAGGAGTGCAGGAGGAAACCATGGATGGTAGCATGAACAAGGGCAGCAGGGCTAATAGAAGGCCACCATGAAGATGCCTCTTGAGTTGGGGGCCCGAGTGAACTTTTCAGGACCAGACAAGGGCATAAAGTAAATGTTAAGTGACGTCACATAGGGAAACGAATTCTGATGTCTCACTTCCATTGAGGTCTACCCGAAGGATGACGGTCCAAACAACGTGACTGCACAACTGTTCGACATGGTTGTCAAATGTGGCTTCCCTCTTATATCCATGTTTCAGAGCCCTGAAAAAAGTTCAAGTGGCTGCTGTCCCAACCACAAGCGCCTCCAAAACCTGGTGTTCTTCCCTGATTTGCCAATGAAGTACAACAAACTATAAAAAAGGGTGTTAGTTTGGCAAATGGACTTCTCCTGGATGCTCTCGCAATTAACAGCCCAAGCCATGCTGAATCTTCCATTCCATGTCTATGATGGATCATTGAACGTTATATTGGCCCCTGGTTTGTAACACAAGCACCAACTCTGCTTCCCGAGGAGGATTATGTAGTCCCCTGGAGTGTCAGATACTGAGAACCATTGCTTTATTTGGCATAGAGACTTCATACCATTTCACTAGGTGATATCTGCGAGAGCCATTCATGCCATTCCAGAGAAAGTCTCTCACGAGAGGTTCCAACTTGTTAACGATGCTCAACTGCACACGAAATAGGGACATCTGGAAGACCGGTGGATATGTTAAGGTGGACTTGTTCAGGGTCACATGGCCGCCCAAGGAGAGAGTGGTATTTCCAGGATATGCCAATCTCCTCTTGCAGTTTTCGGTGATACCAATCCACTTGGCTTTCTTTGGTTTGCCAATGCAAAGTAGCAAGTCAAACATACTTGTTTGGAAGTGAGCGGGCGCCGCATCATCCTCTGTACCAGTGTTAGAATGCCATGGGGTGAATTTGGTCATCTTGCCTCAAGGGGAGGTTTGCAGATATTACTAAATGTCCACTTTCAATAAAGAAATAAAAGGAAGTGTTCTAAACATTTCCAAAATGTTTGTTCTAGTTGGTTATATAGCATCAAAAGTCCAAATAGTTGCACATAAGCAACAAAAGAACATCTAATCTATTGCTTTTATGTGCTACAGTGAATTAATCCATAAGTTTATTCCTTCGGCTCAATTAAATATGTTATTAATTAAGAAAAGATAATAACCCCCCAGTCAAACTATGCAATACATGCCCATTGGCATACAAATGCAGACAGGATTTTTTCTTTTTCTTTTTTGCGGGGTGGGAGAGGGATTGGTTAGGGAGAAGGCAATGTTACAGGTCAAAATATTTCCTGACAAGTAACACCTGCAATAAGTTAATAGAAATGATATTTTCAAATGTGTTCACAAAATAGCCCCTCCCACAGTAACGGCCATACATAAGATATTAGAATGTGATGAATGGCCCAGGTTGAATTTATTCATCAATTTTATAGCATCCGCCCCTTCAAATACATGCAACTGGAAGTTGCAGAGATACTAAGAATCAGATCCCAGTTTACTAAAGCCCATAACATACTTTAGCAGCCACCTCCAAGTTCTTCAGCCTAAAATCATCAATTGCAAACTCTATGTAGGCCTTGCTGGTTTCCAACAAGAACCTCCAGGATAGTTCACAGACAGCAACCAATACTAGTCTGCACAGCTATCAAAATGCAGCTATTAGCAGGCCATTGATTGCCAGCAATTAACGATAAGGTACTATAAAGCTGGACTCTATATCCAAGACTATCGGATGTAACTATGGAACTGAGATGGTGAACCCAATTGATCAGACACTAGAATATGTATGGCCCACAAGAAGTAGGGTCAAACATCTAAAAACACATTTTCAATACCTCTGAGTGGTCATTCTCAACCTTAACCACTAACTCTCAAATAGCTTATACATGTAAGTGACCCACATGACTGTGTGTTCACAAACAGACGCCGAGAGAAAACAAGTGTCACTACTGACACACCAACGCGTGCTCTATGATTAGTTGATTACTGCTTGAAGCATGGCTTGCAAGCCACAACAGGACTTGCAAAGCCCTTAGAAATCCTTTTGATAGGTAACCGACTTCAGACTAATGTCCATCTGTTTCAACGACCATTTCTCAAGACCCAAGAAGTGATTCTCCACAGATAACTAAAGATGAGTAATCAATACTGAGGACTCAGTAATTATTGATAACCTGTCATCAGTGACCCATAAGGGGGTTGAGAAATAATAGTTAATACAGAGAGATCATCTGTTTCATGGCCACATGAAAGCCATATGACAACGCTTCCCTAAGATATCCCAAGACCAGTAATAACGGCCTAATGGCTTCTTCATCAGGTGGAAATTGGATGTACATCTTGTCCGCTGTGGGTCCGAATTGTTTTTTATGGGTCAGCTAGCGGGGATTCGAACCATGGACACTGTCACATGAGGCTTAGGCTCATTGCTTTCGCGACGCCTTCACAGGCGTTCGCCTTAGCCTTTTCTACAGTTGTGCAAGGCTTGGTCACATCAGTTGGGCTCTACCACTAGGTACATACATAAATAACTTGGTGCATGATAAAAATCAGGCTGCTTTCATACATCCTGGAACCACCAGCGTCATTTTGCAAAACCTGTTTAAGGAAAAGAAAACTCAAGTATAATCAAACATACTTCAAAATATGGAATATAAAATATGTCTGTCCTCCTAAAAGAAGAAAAGGTCAAATCAAACTGGATATGATATAGGTGAAACCATCTATCATCCAACAAAAATATCAAAACTGATTGGTTTAATATGGTCAAACGAAACAAACTTAAGCAGGAGTGGATTGAGAAATATATTCATGCCATTCCTAGACAAAGATGCATAGAAAAGAGAAAAGACCAGCATATGCATCTTCATAATAAGAAATCAAATGTAATCAGCTTACCAGAAAGAAGAAACAAATATCAGAAGAACCAAAGCAGAGCACAGGTAAAACAAAGAACATACTCGATTACAATACGTTAAGTAAAAAATCGCTAAAATGATATAGACATCTTGCAGACAATCCTAGAACATTAGAGAATACCAAGTCATGATGAAAGGTGATACTGTTCAATCCACTCATCAAATTAAAACTGCTTTGTTGCACTAAATTACATTAAAAAGTCATCGGATGAATGCCATAATGGAGCTTACCCTTCATTGACCAAGTTCCATGCCAGATTTACAAGAACACTTTGAGATAATCCTAACTTGCTAAGGACTGTGGTGAGTGGAATGTAAGGATGTTGAACAGTGAGTTCAAAATCCAGAGTTGTCAGAATCATTTGCTCCGCCTCTATGACCCGCTCCCTATATTTCTCGAACCAGTCCTGCTCACAACAAAAATAACACAGATGGATAAACAATGCACGATCCAACACAAATCTAGTTTGTTCAATAGACTAACAAAAGAATTTTTTTTTTTTTGGGGGGGTGGGTTGGGGGGCGGTGCAAACTAAAATACAAGTATACCATACTCCAATAGACCACAAAAAACATAGCCGATTGGGTTCATCATCATCCAATTAACGGGATGGATGTGGTGTGTGTTTGTGAGAGACAGGGAGAGACAGAGGGAGAGAGACAGAGGGAGTGGGATGCAACATAATAGGATGCGGTCTCAATGGTGGACTACACACCCCTCATCACTTACAATCATTTCATCAGATGGTGATGAAACTCCATTTTTCCACAGACTGATGGCTAAGAATATTTCCTCAAAAATACAAAGAAGTTATACTTAAAATTAACAGAATCATAATATAATCCTTTTGTAATCTTAATTCTCATCATCATATGTAATGTTTGTACTCCTACTTGCAGTCACATAATAGGTGAAGAAAATCACCTGGGTCAGGAAAAGAAACAGTCTATGAATACTCACAACAGGCAGCAAATGAGGAAAGAACGCTAGGTCATGCTTGTGGCAAATTTCACAAGATGCTCTGATCACAGAATTCAACGGGCGAGGTGTCTCCTCCGACTTAGCCGCAAGAAAGAGAGATGCTGTAGCGACCAACTGCAAAAGCAAAATTGGGATGCAATGAAAAACTTAGAACGTAGCATGAAAAAACTTATTCATGCATCTTCTTTTCTTCCCCGTTTTGGTGTAAGAGGAATTTGAGTAGGCCCTAGGGGAACGGAAGAAGAATTTGATAACATTAAGCTAATTCAGAACAACCCAGGAGCACATAAATAGCAGAAATGATCACAAAGCACAGTAGTCTTAAACGGATTCCAGCATGTAGAACTACTAGATGAATCAAAATAAGGAGAGAGACTACTACTCACAAATCTATCATGGTATGCATGAGATCGGCGAACAAAAAAGCGGTGGCAAAGGACAATAGCAGTTGCAATTGTAGTTTGTGGCCTGAAAAACCAACAAGTACTTCTTATAAGGAAGAAATAAATTCAATCACCAAGCCCAAAATATAATACAACTCGAAATCCATAATGCATTTTATACCTTTCATACATGACATGAAACCCCAAGCTTGTATTTACCAATGAAATGGACTAATACAGAGAGAAGCAACATGAACAGATAATATAAAGCTGAGAACATAGATTAGGCTTGAAAACATCAGAATCAAATAGTCCAATGAGAATAAGTCAAGGATAAATAATGAAATAATGACCAACAAAAAAAAAAAAGGGGGGAAAGAATGTGTAAATCAGGTAATTCTCAGATGTAATTAGTTATACAGTCATATTCTTCTTCCTCCTAAACGAGAAAAATGATTGTATGAAAAGATGACATCTACAAATACACTTTTGAAATACTTACAGTTCCAGCGTCATTCCAAGGTTTTGGAGGAAGGCACAGTATGAATATCGCAGATGCGTTTCTTTACGCAAATCTATTCCATCCTTCCTTGAAGGTGAACACCTCTCTATCTCATCCCTTGACATAAAAAACTCCGATGCTTCATAAACACTATTGGGAGAGACCCCATCTTCATTTACTCCTGTACAATCCCTCAAATAACTTTGTTGGGAATAATTATAATACTGATGGTTGCTGGTAGACAGGTTATTGAACAAGTTCAAATCGGATCGACAAGCTGCGACAGAATTGTCATTGAAATAAAATGGTTGGTAACATCTCCCCTGATTTTCCCACAAACTGGAAGAAAAACTATTCTTGGTGGCCATGGAAGTTTCAGTGGCCATGGATTTTCTTCTTTTCATGGCGGGCAAAGTATCGATATCAGGACCATGAGAAGTTAGGTCAACAATATTGCTGTAATTCCTTGTTGGGGCACCAGATCTCTCATATGACGATGAAGTTGACCTGTGATTTTGGTACCCACCTTGAGTTGGTAAATGTCGATTTTGTGTAAAAGCCATGACTTTCCTGTAACCTGTTATCAAGATTCAAAATTTCTAATTAGGGTACATGTTCAAGGCCCGCAATTGAAGAACTAAACAACAAAGATTGCGTAAAAAAAAGTCATGAGTTTCTGATGCCTAAAATCCAGAGTCTATGTTGGGCCAATGTTCAGGTATATAAATAGAGAGAACAAAATGACCGCGGCACAATTAAATAAATAATCAACAAGAATCAAGAGAAAAGCATCAACACAGATAAATTGCATTCAAGATCTCTATAAAGCAAAGAAAAAGCTTCAAAAGGACATAAGAAATAACTGAATCTCTGGAAAAACAGAAAAGGGAACATAATCAGAGAACTCAATCACTTTAGGCAGTGTGGATTACCTAAATGAATATGAATGGTTGATCCCTTCAAACTGCAATTCAAATTCCAATATCTACACAACTCAACACATCGCTGAACCCAATTACTACCTCTTTTGTACAGGAATAAGATCTCAAACCCTAAAAGGAAGCAGTTTGCCCAGTTCAAGCAAAACCCTAATTTCCAAATCCAGCTAATAATCAAATTGTCAAAGAAAAGATCAAGAAATGGATACCAAACAGATCGGTTCCTCCAAAACAACGCAATTTCATGACAAATCCATTCGCAATTTTTTCATGCAGTCGTAATTGCAAGCAATATCCGAAAAACCTAAAATAACTCCTCTCTCGCTCTAAACCTCTGGAAATTTCCGAGAAACTAGAGATAGAAACAGCGGTGCAAAAGACATGAGGAAACAACAACCGTCGATAAACGACGATGAGAGAGAAAAATAACAAAACCCAGAGAGTCCAGAACGTCGACCCAAAAGAAGACTAGGTAGACAGACAAAATAGAGGAGAATTGATATGCGTTTAGATTTAAGAATTAGAAAAAACACAGAAAATGAGAGTCACAGGAGATTTGATATAAAGAAAACCCAAACGGAACTTTCTCTCTCTTCAAGTCCTGGTTTTGATTTGGGGATTTTTTTGCCATCCGTGGTTTTCGGCTCTGGGCAAAAGCGATGCGAATTATGGGGACTCTTTTTCACGTTTTGTTCAGGAGTTAGAGAGAGAGAGAGGGAACGAGATTTTCGTGTCAGTTGGGCTGCGTCGGCTTAGAGAGAGAAAGGAAGTGTTGAGGTCATTCCATACGGGATACGGCCAAAGTGTCCCTGGAAAGACTTTTGCTCACGGTATGTTCCTCCGCGGGTCTAGCGCATGTAGCATGCTTCCGCCGGATCATATTGTACACTAACTTCTTTTTAAGTAAACCTTTAAAAGTATTTAACTTTCCTTTTGATTCAAGGTGGTCACAATTAATCTTGTATTTATTTTATGGGTGCGGTTTTTATATGGTTGCAATCTTAAACAATCCAATTAAGGTGTACCTTAAAAATTTATCATAATATGTAATTTTGTTGTAAAAAATTCTTAGTATTATCTTAAAATCTATTTTCATACCTACTTAAAAAAATTTCAATTCTAAAAATGATTAAAATCAAGTATATCTATAAATATATGAAAATCTTGAAAATAGACGGTCTAAATAATGTGTTGCAAGATGCATTATTTTTTAGATTCAAAAACTTTTTTTTTTCATATTCATAGATCTCAATATCGATATGTTTGATTCAAGTGCTTTTTCAACATTAAAACAATAGATTTTCAAGGTGCATCTATGATTCTACATTTTAAGATTGCAATTTTATATAAACTTTTCCCTTATTTCATTGACTATACATAAATTTAAAAAAAAAAAAAAATTGAACTTTTGTGACACACCCAAGTAATGAGATTTCACATTTGATAATTATAAATAATTGTGATATCAAAGGTAAAGGATCTCATTGTATATAATCATTCTAACTAATATTTTTTAATAACAAATTACAAGTACCTAGGAGACTTTGTTATCTTGAATTTTGGGATCTATCTTAAAAGAAAAAGGGATTTTAGGTTTTGAAACACTTAAATCTTGTCTCCAAAAGTTCGATGATCCTCTTCAATTTAGATATTGCTCTTTTAAGCACAGAAATAAATAGTTTTAGGTTGGTTGTTAAGTTAAGAGGTTATATCAACTGTTTCTAAATCTTGTTAGGTGGGTGGATCTTCCTCCCTATATATCCATGTCGAATTGTTGGATTGTCAATCTAAAACAGTTTGGATAGGTATGAATCGGCGATCCTAAAATATAGTATGAAATATAATAAAATAAAATTAAAATAGAGATTCATAACGTGGGTATGAATTCATAGGGACTTAAAACACACTAGATAAGCTAAAAAATATAAATAAATAAATAAAAAGAAAATTGGAAAGGGTGTTTAAGGAGGAAAATTTTGACGGGGACGTACCTTCTTAGAACTGGCTTCCCGGCCAATTCCTAGTCCTGATCCACAATTCCTTATCTGAATCTTAGGGTTTTGAAATGCTAGTCCTATACTTCAAATTTGGAGCTTCGAAATTACCTCAGCTTAAATTTTACGGCGAGAGCAATGAACATTAGTGCTCCTATAGGAGCAAAAAAACCATTTCACCTCTCCCCTCTTAGGCAAATTTCTCTGGGTCTCCCTAATCAAACTCTCTCTTAAAAATATCTCTCTCTCTTCTATGCCTCTTGGTCAAATTCGTTTTCTAAAATCTCTCTCTTTATCTCCTTTCGATGCCTCTTGGTCAAATTCTCTCCCTAAAACTTCTCTCTCTTCTATGCCTCTTTGTAAAATTCTCTCACCAAAATCTCTCTCATTCATGAAATTCATTCTCCAAAATCTCTCATTCATGAAATCTTTTGACCTACAAATCTGTCCCGAATTTCTTTCTTTGATAAATAAGGACTCTTTTCAATGCCTCTTAGTCAAATTCTCTCTCTTCTATGCTTCTTAGTGAAATGTCTCTCTCCAAAATGTCTCTCTCTTCTATGCCTCTTAGTGAAATTCTCTCTCAAAAATCTCTCTCATTCATGAAATTCTCACTCCAAAATCTCTCTCATGAAATCTTTGGACCTACAAATCTCTCCCGAAATTCTCTCCCATCGATGAAATCTTTTGACCTACAAAGCTGTCCCGATTTTTCTTTGATAAATAAGGAAAAATGAAGGGTCGTACAAGCTAGACTCCGCGTAAAGCGCAATTGGCCTAGCTAATATTCTTTTTTAAAAAATAGTTTATGTAAGATTTCAACTTTCTATCTCAAAAACAAGGTGCCCCGGGAAAAAAAATATCGTTATGAAGTTGGAACCTCAAGATATGTGGATACGGACAAAAGGATAATTTCAAATATTAAAAATAGTATATATTTGAAAATGTGCAATCGAAATTTTATGTGATGCCATTCCAATGAAGTTGAAGGGCAATAGTTATGCTATCATCTTTGCTTTATGAGGCGGAATGATCTGGGAGAAAAAATAGCATACCTATAAAACAAGTGTAGAGGAGATACGGATGTTGAGATGGAAGAGTAGTAATACAATAAGGGATAAATTTTAAAATAAATAATTTGAAAATATTTAGGGGTGGTACCAATAGGCGATAAGATAGACTTATGTGTGCTGGTCATGTGTGGCGTAGACCCAATACAACACATGTTCGGAGGTATGAGTTAGTTCAATTGAAACGCTAAAAAAAGCGCAAGGCAAATCTAAAAGGACATAATTAGAAGTAGTGAGAAAATATAAAGCATAATAGCATACCAGAACTCGTATAGCCGACTCCAATTAGTTGAAAAAAATCTTCGATGATGATGATAATAATAAAAATTAATTATTTTTGTAACAAACTATCTTATCTATTTTCAAAATTTTTTCAAGTGTTTATAAATATGCTCGATCTGCGTTGTTTTTAAAATTGTAAGTTTCATAATCGGGGTTGAATATGAATTCTCATGCCAATATAAATTTTCCAACACTAAAACATCTTTTTGTAAAATTTAAAGGTGCACGTTACTTGTATATTATACAATGGAGACCTTCTACAAAACTCGTCCTATTTTCACACTGCCATAAAAGGTAATTGCTTGTTACTTAGGTTGCTTATTTCTACATTATACTTCCCTTTTTATTCCTTTATGTAAGTTTTCCCATTATACCTTTCTCAAACTTTGGATAATCAAATGAGAAAAACTGCAATCTTTATTTCAAATAACTTTCATGCAAAAACCACGTGCTAAACACGCAATCTCGTTTTCTAACATTTAGAGATTGCATGAAATTCTAGTTTATGATATTTATTTTATTTTATATTACATAACAATAAAAAGTCTATTATGTTTAATTAATTTATGACATGATAAAATAATTGGATTTTGAACAAGTCTTAAAATAATTTTCCATTTACAGCATCTAACTATGACAATTTTAAGATTTTAATTTCTGAATATTTTTAATTTAAAAATAATAATACCAGTTCAAAATAAGAGGATTGAACATTTCAATAAACTTTTAAAAGAAATGGGAGTTTTACTTTACCTACCATTTTGAGGAGGGGAACCTAGAAGCTCATTGGAGTTAGCTATTGAGATAGATTAATTGAATGTGACCATAAACAAAGTTTGATAGCGAGATAAAAGGACAAGCTGAATCTAGGAATTAAATATGGGTCGGAGTCTATACTTTTCCTAATGTATTGTAGTTCTATACTTCTCTTTATATAGCCATCAGATCTGAATGAACGACTGAGATGGATCCAATTACAATGTCAGGCCTCTACATTATTTTATTTTAATTTTTTTCTACAAAAAATTTTGACACCAAATTTGGCCGTCCACTCCTCTCTTAAGCTCGTACTTGCAAAAATATTGTATATATATATATATATGGGAGTCACTGCTGTATGCCCATACACGAATGGTCCAGATTGAATCTGGGTCATTTTATGGCCAATCTGATGCTCACAGATGTCTGATAGTGTTTGAACTTTTTTTCTTTTATACAAATCCAAATCACTTGAATTTTTAGGCGTGTGTTATTCTTATCAAGACGCATATAATAAAAATATAAAAAAATAATAATTGGTGAAAAAAATGACCAAAATACCCCGCAAAAATTTTGGGGGGTATTTTGATCAATTTATTTCATGTAATTTTTTTTTTGATATTTTTTCGTAGATTCGCCTATTTTTTAAGAACACATGCTTAAAATTTTAAGTGATTTGGATCTGTAAAAAGAAAAAAAAAAAAAGTAAAATTCAAACATTATCGGACATTTGTGATCCGCCCAGATTCAATTTGGGCCGTGGGCGTTTACTATAGCAGTACGCACCTGGACGCACATCATCTTTTCCTTATATATATATATATATATATATATATATATATATATATATATATATATATATATATATATATATATATATATATATATATATATATATATATATATATATATATATATATATATATATATATATATATATATATATTATTGATAAACATAGTAACTAAAATACCCCTAAAAGTTTCAGGGGTATTTTGGTTATTTTATTTTATTGAAAATATTTTTTTATAATTGTTTTAGGTGTACCCCATTGTGATGATAACACATACCAAATTTTATATTTGTATAATTTGTAGAATAAAAACAAAAAATAAAATACTCTGAAGCGTTGGATATTGGTCAAACGGTCAGTAGCTTATTTAATAATGTGCTATGAGCTAAAAATTGAGAGAAAATACGAGGAGAAAATTATTATAGAAATTCTAAATGTATACTTGTTCTTGTAGAGAGATATTTCAAGAGCCATATAGAAATAAATGTATTGAAAATAGATTCAAAATACTTTTTTAAGAAAATTACAAGTGATCTTGAAGACTAGACTTTCTATGCAAGTTACCCCCAACCAAAAATTTTTCCAATTTTTTACTCTAAAATATATTTTTCTAGAAAATACCCCCAACCCAAAAAATATAAAAAATATCTAAACTACCCTCCCTGGTTTTTACCCATGCTTCTCTCTACTCTTTCCCACGAAAAGACGGTCCGACGTATTCTTAGGGCGGTCCTGCAGTGTAACGTCAGTTCAATAAATAACAGTGGCAGTCCGACAACAAGCTCATGCAGTTTGACGCTGCCAAAGAGCGGTCTGACAATAGACCCATGCGGTCCGATAATAAGTCCATGAGGTCCGGCAACATACCTAAAGTGCGGTCCGACAACAAGCTCAAAGTGAGGTCCGATAATGTCAAAGAGAGGTCCAGTACCTTTTTTAGTTTCACGGGGTCTGGCAATGTCAAAGAGCAGTCCGGCCGCCCATGTAAGCCCATGTGAAGGTCCGGCCAAAATTACATATTTATGTACAAAAAATTATATTTTCATCCAAAAAATATACAATTTTTTACTTTGGGGGTATTTGTTAGAAAAATGTATATTGGGGAAAAAAGTGAGAAAAACAAGTTTGATTGAGGCTAATTTACATTAAAAAAATCTAGTCTTGAGAGTTATTTGTAATTTCCCTATATTTTTTTATTTATTCTCTCTATGTAATATTGATGCATACTCTCTCCAATAATGCCCTCTAATTCAAGGAAAAAATTTGTATAAGGATGCTACCTTATAATGTAGAACAACGGATGCCCCTCAAAAATCTATCGAAAACGGTAGTTTTAATGTTGAAAAACCCTTTGATTGATCATCTCGATATAGAGATGTATGACTATGAAAAATAAAAAGATTTTAAATCTCAGAAATAGTGCATTTGATAACATATTATCTGCACCGTCCATTTTCAAGACTTTCATATGTTATAGATCTACTGGATTGTAACTATTTTTTAAATTTAAAATTTTATAATTAGATATAAAAATGGACTTTGAGATAATCCTAATAACATTTTACATCAAAATTATATGGATAAAATTTGAAGGCCACCGTACCTTCCATATGCCAACTGCACCCCTAATTCAATGCGCCATGCTCACACGTTTTCTGCGTTTTGTCACAAAAAAACAGTGTTGTTGATAACCATTTGAGAGGTGGACCACGCGAATAAACTAAAGAACACGACAGATCTATTTCTCTCTCTCTCCAACCAATCTCCATCATTCATGGTCAAAAGGACAGTGACCGTGAAAAGGGTAGAGACGGGTGGCAATGGATTCGAGATTGACCTCAGACCCAATAGGTAGACCCGATTCCGATTTAGGTATGGGTTTAAAAATTGGACAGGTAGATTGGGTCTGGGTCCAAAACTTGGTTCCGAAACACTGTTTATATTCGGGTTTAGGTCCAGCAATAATTATTGGGTCTCAATATATAAAATATAAAGGAAAAAGTTTATATAAAGTTCCAACATTAAAATGTAGAAATAAAGATGCACCTAAACATCCATCTAAAAAAGTTGTTTTGAAAGACCCTCTAATTGATCATTTCTACATCGAGATGTATGAATATGAAAGAAAAAAAATAATTGAGTCCCAAAAATAGTACATCTTGCAACACATTATCTAGGCCGTCCATTTTCAAGATTGTCATATGTTTCTAGATCTATTTGATTTTAACCATTTTTTGAGTTTAAAATTTTATAATTAAATATGAAAATAGATTTTCAGATAATCATGTTATGATAAATTTTGGAGGTGCGCCTTAATTAGATTGCTTAAGGTTGCAGCCTCATATAAACCACAACCATAGTCAAATGGTCCCAATATATTTGAAGGGATTGTATACAATGAAACCATTTACTTATGGAAAAAGTTTATATAGAGCCCAGGATCTAAACAATCAAATTAGTGCCCACCTCAAAAATAACCCTAAAAGAAATTGTTTTGATGCCCAAATATCATCAAATTGATTATATCGACATCAAGATGCGTCGACATGAGAAAAAAATGGATTTCAAGTTTTTGACATAATGCATCTTGTAATGTATTTTTCGACCATCGATTTTCAAGATTTGTAAGTTTTCATAATTTGCTCGATCTACACTATTTTTTAGCTTTAAATTTTATAATTAAAGATGAAAATATATTTTAAGGCTATCACTAATATTTTCAGTATTGAAATCACATTTCTCGACACTATTTGAAGATGCGTTTTGAAAGAAGGATACATGTGATCTAGCCGGAGTATATAATAATTTTTTATTTATTTTTCAATTCTTTTCTTTTCTTCACGATTTAAAACACTCACAAGAAGTCATTTTACAATATAACAACTTCAAATAAAATAAAATAAATGAATACAATAAGATCCCAAGTACTTGAAGTCATTCAAAATATTTTTTTCAATAACAAAGAAAAAACACAACCTATGCTTAGAAATAAAAAATATAATAAATAAATATGAAAGAAACAAAAGTGGGTGTTGTAGATTACCTCAACGGGGCTTCTTACACCTCACGCCGACTTACCACTTTGCGATGGTGCAGGATCTAAGGGTCGACCTTCAATTTCAACTGAAGAAAGCAAGTTTGGACAAGCCACACCAATAGAAGAACATAAACCCTTTTATCACAAATCTCAAACCCTTAAATGAACCCCTTTAGCAACCTAGATTGAGACCGATATTTCTTTTTTCTAACACAAACCTATAGTCTAAAACTTCAAAGAGAGATGATGAGAGGGTTGAGAGAAACACCATATGAGAGATATAAAAGACGAGAGCGTGGGATAAACTTTCTTAAGAGAGCAAGAGATATTCTAAGTGGCCCGTGCCCCTTTATGAGATGTACGAGAGAGATGGAAATTAAGTGTAAGAGATAAGGTGTAGAAATTTAGGTAATGATCAATCTTTTTTTATAAGCTTTGAACAAGATTAGGGTCTTTATTGGCTTGCCTCTCATGTGAGATTGAATATGCACCATTGATCTTAGGTGACTTGTAGGACTAGATATATGAGCCGTTCATTCCATAGATGGGCTATCAACAACATATGGAATGTGCTATAACCATTATCCCCCACTTTCTAAACTATTTTCCCATCAATTAATTCAAATAAACAAATTAATATACGATAATATTATTCTTTATTATTTTATGCTTAAGCCTTCTCACACATACTAAAAATATGATTCAAAATTTCTACAAGGCTCAAGCTTACCAAATACATCTTTTTTATCTCACAAGACAAGAGCTCGTGCTTTTTAGAAATGACAAGTTACCTAGGTGGGGCGTGCTAGCCTATGTGACACATAATGGGCCCCACCCAATATGCAATGGTGGGCTCAAATATCTATTGGGCTTTCTATACAATTATATTATTTTATAAATTTTTTAAAAATACAAAATTATTATTTGAATATTTAAATAATTATAAAATCAATATATCTATTTTTATAAATCCAAATTTAATAAATAAAATATTCAGATATTAAAAAAAATTCAAATAATAATTTTAAAAATCATATATTATTAAAATAAATAAAATAAAATATGATGGAAAAAAGATCTACACATTCCACCTTCAACTGTGAACTAAAATCCACACTAGTTTTCTCAAACTGATTCAGCAGTTCCCATGACCTATAGTCTACTACAGGGACTCATGATTGGACCACCAAAGTCAATCAATTGGCTAGGGAATGTAATCTCAATCTGTGGATTTCAGGTTCTCCCCTAGAGACAAACCATAATCCGCTAGACCATCATGATGCAACCATGACTCTATGGTGTATATGGGTAATCTCTCACACATTTACACACTTCACCCTTAATGGTGGATGACTATCTCAATATGACTATCTATGTACAAGTCGTTTGATGATACAACAATGAGATTTTAATCTTATCTATGTAGACTATTCATCACACACAAGAGTTACACAGTCTATCGGCTCTCATCTAGGCATACTCCAATCTCATCAAGGGCTAACCCACTAAACCCTCATCAGTTTTATCTCTATGCCTAGGTACCTTGGGTTTTCCAACTCGACTGACCTAGCACGTCAAAGCCAAATCCGAGTATCGGCAAATTGTATTTACCTAATATGGTTCACAAGATGATCACACTCCCATTGAGTTTATATTTCACTATATACAATGTTTATACACGCTCTTATAAGGCATTTAAAAGGCCACATAAACCCAACACGATTTATTTTAATTGTTTAGATCCTCGGCTCTATGCAAACTGCACCTTTTACTTATTGTACACAGAGGTTACAATTGCTTATAACTATCCAGTGTGAAATTTGAGAACTTGAGTGTGTCACAAAGTTCGAGAAAATTCCTTCTGAATTTTTTGCTTGGTCAATGGAATAAATGCAACCACATAATTCACATCCAAAGGTCAAGATCAATTGTGACCATCTTGTACAAAAGCTAAATAGTCTCATTATATACTTTTCTATATTTAAATACAATTAAATACATAGATTTTTAAATTTTTAGGTATAGGTCGGGTCCAGGCCTGGGTCCCATGCTATATTTTTGGGTCTAGGTCTTAGTTTAGTGAATTCGGGTTCGGTCAAGTCCCAGTCTGGATTCCATATCATTTTTTCGGGTCTGGACCCTGACTCGGACTCGTTGCCACCCCTAAGAGGATAGGGGCAAGGCCGTGCTCTCTCTATTTTCTAAAAAATATATATAATATAATTATTTATTTTTAATATAAAAATATCACAATTATTATTGACCGTTAATTGCGAAATTGGACTGAAAACAAAGTTAATGATAAACTTCCTCAAACATTGTGACGCATTTCGATGTGATTTCACATCCCATAGTTAAAAATAATTGTGACGAAATGCTCTTATATAGTGTCATGCATTTTGATTAAAAAAGTATCTCTCACCTCTCAGCCTCTTCTTATAGTGCTTTTATTTTTTATTTTTGTTTTTTAAGAAAATGGTAAAAGTGGTTAAAGCAGAACCCTTTATCTCTGCTGTCTTTCTCCTTCTTTTTTTTTCCCCCTTTTTTCCGTTTTCTAGTGTCGAACTGTTTATGCATAGGGTGTGGTTTGAATAGAGCCTAGGCTCTAAATAATCAAATTAGAGCCAACTTTCAAATAGTATCGAGAAATATGGTTTCAATAGAATTTTTGTGATAGTTTTAAAATATATTTTCATATTTATTTATAAAGTTTAAAGCTTCAAGTATAGTGTAGATCGACATATATATGAAAACTTGAAAATCTTGAAAATTGAAGGTAAAAAAATGCGTTACAAAATACACTATTTCCAAATCTCGATATCCATTTGTTTCTCGTGTCCATACATTTTGATGTTAAGATGATCAATTTCAAGATATTTGGCCATCAACACAACCTCTTCTAGTGAAATTTTTGTGGTAGGCTCCAATTTGATTGTTTAGAGCCTTGGCTCTATATAAACTTTTCCCTTATGCATAATTCTCATGCGTGCATAATCAGCACATGTAGAAATGAGGGCCCCTTATTAAATCTATTTTTGAGATGGATTTTTTGACTTAATTTTTAAGGATATGTAATCTCTAGCATGGTGAGCATGAGTATGAAAACATAATAAATTTTTAAAAACTAGAAATAATAATTCTATTAAGAAAACATTTGGACCGTTAGTTTCAATTGTTTTTAGATGGGCCATTGAAAAGCATGATTTATGCCATGAATATTTCAAAATAATAAAAAAGCAAAAACATAAAAGTTCCCAAATCCTCTAAAAAACTATGAAAATCATCTAAAAATATATTGGTAACTAATATATTGATTTTTTGTTTTTTTAACATTTTTTTTTATATATTCTTGCAGGTTGTTGGGGCTAAGAGAGTCAAGTACCCCTCTCGTCGCCGCTAGGGCGAGTCTTAGTTGCTTGCCCGAGTCCAAAAACATTTGATAGGAGAAATTCAATTATCATATAAAATAAATAAATAAATCAAACTTTATACAAAATATTTATATGCACAAGAACTCAAGCCCACACCATGCCCCAGTCCTAATAACTCAGCCATGTTGAAGTCGACTTAGCTGGTTTTAAAACCGAGTTGGTAGGGCGCACACATTCTGTGGATGGTTAAAAAGTGCATAAGCAACTTCTCATGGTTCGAAGTGAACCTAGCCTCATCCAAATGCAAAAAAAAATTAATTTTAATTTTTAAACTTATATTTATCTAAAAAATGGATTTAGTTTCTTTTTAAAAAAAGATAATTAAATAAAAAAATTAAAAAACATTTTAAACAAGACATATTGACCAAAATAAGATTACATATATTTTGGTTATTTTTATTTGAAATATTTTTTAATTATCTTTATTTAATTTCATTTATAAAAATTTAATTTATATCTCAATTTCAAATAAATATATTAATTAAATAAAAATTAATTTTTAGCAATTCGACTTGGCATCTCAATCATTGGAAAGGTGCTTTTGCATCCTTCCTACGATACGCGTGATATGGACAGGATACTTTTCCTTTAAAACCTTACGTTATCAAACACGAAAGCTGAACCCCTCTCTCTCTCTCTCTGCCTCTGCAAATCTCTCTCCAAATTGCTTAGGGACCAAGGGGTCGCGCACATACAGCATACTCCCAAGGGAGTACACTGAACACCTATTCCCTCGGTCATACGATTTTTATTTAGGAAATTTTTAATCTAAAAATTGGGAACCATTAAATTATTGAATTTTGAGCTTTTGAATGCTTAGATCTCACACTCCATAAAATAGACGGTTTCTATTCAATATTGAGGCATTATTTTAATCTAAACCCATGATTTGGATTTTTTTTATTATTTTGAGTTTTGTATATAGGTGAAGATAGGGCCAGGGCTTCTTTGGCCTGGCCTAGTTCAAGGGAACAGGGCCGGGCCAGGGACCTAGCCCGGTACCATCACTACTTTAAGATAGATGTTATAAGGGCGATCGCACTACATTAGATGCAGCCCCTGACGCACCAAAACCCCACATCATGCAGACAACATTTCTCCTCTAAAAAGTAGAAGGAATCTCATAGTACAATTTCCCAAAAGAAGTATGATTATGCATCACTAACCTTCATTTGACGCTGACCCGGCGCTGTATTCCAAGGCATTTGGGGTTTTAGAACAAATGGGAAATCCCAAACATGCGACACACAATGACACCGGGTACTAAAGCTCGGTTAATTAGTATTAAACAATGGGGAGATACCTAAAAATTGATAATTAAGTTAAAGTAGTTTTTTAATACTTTTTTCTTTGATGCAGCGACGAATTCTAGGGCTGCCAACTGCCTGTTTGATTGCACAGTTGGCCTCCTCGTTGTTTAATGGAGAAGTAAATTAGAGTTGTAAATAGTGGTTAGGAAATTGCCTGTTAAGTCTTCCTGTTTCCAATCGGACTAGGAAAATGTTGGATGTTTGGTATGTGATTTTGCAAGTTCCGAGCATAATTATCGGATTGGAGTGGCCAATGTAAAAATTAAAGTTTGGTAAAAAAATTGGTCAAAATTAGTGTTTTGACCAGTTTTGTCAGATTCGATTGGCCGGTTTCAATTGGTTCAACCAGCCAAACAAAATTGGGTTGATTTTTTTTTATTATATTTCATATTTTTAAATTATTATTTATTTTTTATATATTTTTTTAAAACTTGATCTAATTGGTCAAACTAGTGGTGGGACAGATTCTGATTGGACTAGACCCTCACCAGTAAAACAGTTAGTCTACTTATAATGTCTTTCTAAAAGAGCACATCATATACTCATTCCGTTGGGCAACAAAGCTACTTTGATAATATTTTTTAATATAAAATGAATATGTTAACAACAATTTGGATGTTGAGTTCAAACCAGCGTTTTAAAAAACGCCGAGTCGAACCGGACTCGCCCGGTTCAACTCGAAAATCGTGAAAAGGGGACCGGATCGCCTAACAAATCGGAAATCGTCCGGTTCTAGAGAGAACCCGACGATTCTGTACAGTGAATCGCCGATTCACTGTACGGAATCGGCGAGTCCGAACAGTGAATCGGCGAGTCCGTACGGAATTTTTTTTTTTTTTTTTGTAATCCATGATAGATTTTTTGTAATACTTGATCGGTTTTTTTGTAATACATGATCGAATTTTTTTTGTTTTTTTGTAATCCATGATCGAATTTTTTGTTTTTTTGTAACCCATAATAGAATTTTTTGTAATCCATGATCGAAATGTTTGTTTTCTTTTCTTGTAATCCATGATCAATTTTTTTGTTTTTTTGTTTTTTTTTGTAACCCATGATAGAATTTTTTGTAATCCATGATCGAATCTTTTGTAATACATGATCGAAATGTTTGTTTTTTTTTTGTAATCCATGATCGAAATGTTTGTTTTTTTTTTTGTAATCCATGATTGAATTTTTTGTTTTTTGCTTTTTTTGTAACCCATGATAGAGTTTTTTGTAATCCATGATTGAATTTTTTGTAATCCATGATCGAACTGTTTTTTTCTTTTTTTGTAATCCATGATTGAATTTTTTGTTTTTTTTTGTTTGTTTTTTTTTGTAATCCATGATCGAATTTTATGTAATCCATGATCGAATTTTATGTAATCCATGATCGAATTTTATGTAATCCATGATTGAATTTTATGTAATCCATGATTGAATTTTTTGAAAATTTGTGATTTTTTTTTTTATTCCATGATCGAATTTTTTTTTGTAATCCATGATAGAATTTTTTGAAAATTTGTGATTTTTTTTTTAATCCATGATCGATTTTTTTGAAAATTTGTTATTTTTTTTTTTAATCCATATTATTCAAAGAGAAAATGAGAGAGATGATGATTCTGAGGCCACCCTATCCCAGCCATATTATTCACATATCGAGTCCCAACAACAACAGTGTAGGGATGAGCACGAAATACTGTAAATTAAATGCTGAATGGCGGTTCATGCAGGGAAAGAACATATCAATATTCGCATATTCATTCAAAAACATAAAAATTCTTAATAGAGTACCCTCATTTTTTATTGAATTCCTAAAAAACAATATTTATAATGAATTTTAATAATTTTTTCGAATTTGTTTTAAGCTTTATTCTGACCGATTCACCCGATTCTCGATTCGGATCGCCGATTCGTAGATCCGGATCGGTTTTTTGGAAGCCCGATCCGGATCACCGATCCGTTTTTTAAACCATTGGTTCAAACATTTGGACTTTACCTTCCAAAAATCGGACTATCGCTATTTAACTTTAGGATGTTATTTCCTTGAGGTACATAGAGCGTGTATATGGAGATTCTGTTTTTAAAGTCAGTCTTCAGGTTGAGGAGGTTACATCCCCAAACTTTGGGTCCTAAAAGTAGTTTAATATGGCGATTAAGAAACATCCGGTCGGATCTATATCGTTTGGTCCGACCTCGAACAGGTCCCTATTATCCCAGTTTATTTACAGAATCAAGTGCCAGTCTGATTTGTATCAAATCGCATGGTTCTATCAGAGAACCGAGAGATTCTGGCAAGGATTCGCCAATTCAAATCGGAGAATTGATCGTTCATGTTTGTTTTTTCTAGGGCTTAAAAAATCTTCAATTTCCCTCTTGTTTTTCATCAAATTCTTTCAAGTTTATCCTAAATTATTCATCCTCATCGATCTACAAGAGCCCTATCAAATGTTTTGGAATCAAAATGGAAAATCTCTAGGATTGAATTTGAGGTTTGTCCAGTCATGGTTCTCACCCTTTCCTTCAATTCTCCTTTATTTTTATTTATTTCCACTCAAGAAAAGACCTTTATTATCGTTCTTAACTACTCTATGAGATCTACATCATACCCTTTTTTATGAAATAGATAGATAAAAATTAGTTTGTTTCTTCATTTTAAGCTCAATCTTTTTATTTGGTTTGAATAAATGTTTGCTGTGTTTAAAATAATGACTTACATCAATTGAAAATCTGTGTTTCATGTTGAAACTTTATGAAAACATTTTCTTCCCTGTCATTTTCAACTGGATCACCCGCATCGGCTGATCTAGATTGAAATCTCCAAATCAAATCAGTTGCCCGAACCAAAAGCCGAATCTAAGGCAAAAGACACTGCTCTAAAAATTGAGATGATTGGACTTTGAGACTTGAAATCCTTGATTTTTCCGATTTTTTTTGTAATTCAGTAGGGAAGAAATAGTTTAGAAATTAGTGTTTTTATGATATTAGGGTGTGGGATGGTGCCACCACGACCCCTGTCCTTTACCAACGCCTTCTCCGACTTGCGAAATAGGTTCAAGTAGTTGTACTTGAAATGTTTGGCTACTTAGTGACCTATAGACACTTCTCCTGTTTCAAATTTAAGTTACTCAATAAACTATATTTCATCGTTATTATACATTGGATGATATTAATACATATCTATTTAGTGAATTTTTATTGTACTTCACTTCCATGAGACATTCATTATCTACTAGTATTTGAGTTTTAATATTTTTTTTTTTCAAAAATCTGATTTATCTGAAATTTAGGACTTGTGTATGTTTAATATTTAACCACCTCGCACATAAATAAAATTATTAAAAATAATTATAAAATAATAATAATAATAATAACAATACACCTAAAATATCCATAGGGGTAATCCGTTCACTTTTAATATTTGAATTATTATTTTATTTCGTTGTACCTCATTAAGGTGAACACACCCACAAAATTTGAGGTTAATAATATTTAAAAAAAATTATTAGAATTCACACACTATCATACACCTGTGGTTATTTGTTGGACTTTTAATATTAATGAGCCATAAAGGAAATATCATATAACTTCACTTATGAGTATTTTAAGTGTTTTTGCTACACATTTGAGTAAATAAAATAAAATAAAACTGGAAAAGATTGGGTTTGTTTACAAAATAACAAATTTCCATATAAAAAAACAATGCATACTTATTCTTCTTCTCTTTTGAAGATTTGAATACTTATTCTTCCTTGGTAGGTCTCGGACTTGTTTGCCTTGCGAGAGAATCAAAGCTCGAAGTCTTTAACCTAAGAAGACCTCTCGAGCAAACAAAAGTAGGAAAAAACTTCTCTGTCTCTCTCAATTTTGTTTGGTAGGTGGATCTCTCTTTCTCTCTCTCTCTCTCAATTTTGTTTGGTAGGTGGATGCTCAGGACATTTGAGAATGTTGCTGCAAAAACACACACAGGCACACTTTCACCATCACTGACACAATCTCACCAAACCAAATGAAAAGGGAAAATAAATCCAAAATACGGGCTTTTACGCTGTGTAGCTTAAGTTTAGAAAGCATGTCGTGATTCATATGACCATAAGTTTTTATAGTCCAAAGATGGTCTGCTCCTCCATCCACTCTCTCGGGTAAAACCATGCGTTAAGACTCCAAATATAGGGCACTTTTCACCCAAGTTAGCAGCTATTTGGTATGAAAATATTTTCTTACTGAACCACATGAGAGAATTTTTTCATCTCTTACATTAACCAGACGTGTTGGAATCCAACTTGGCAACTGATATACAACAGTGTTATTAGGATTGCATTGGCCATTCAGTTGGTGAGAAGTTTGACCCAATTAGAACTAGTCCGACCACCTGTTCGAGTGGATTTCAAAATACAGAGAAAAAAAAATGTATAAATAATAGTTTGAAAAAATGAAATATTTTTTTTAAAAGGTTAACACAATTTTATTTGATTGGTTGGACCAATTGATATCAGATGGTCAGGGCGGCCAAACTCGTCAAACACATTTTGATCAATTTTTTTTTTCTTCAAACTATATTTTTAAGGGATTGTATACAATGAGACGATTTATCTTTTATACAAGTGGTCACAATTGTGCACAACCATCCAATGTGAAATCTGAAATTTTTTTTTTAAGTTCGAGCTTGGTCAATGGAATAAATACATCGATCTAATTTTACATCCGATGGTCAAGATTAATTGTGATCTCATCAAAGATAAATAATCTCATTGTATACTTTTCCTATTTTTAATTGGATTGGACAAACCAAAGCATCGGTTTGGCAGTCTGACCAGTTGGACTGCTGGTCCAGCTCGGTCTTGACAATTATGGCATAACAATAAAACCAATTACTTTTGGTTCGATCTCCTCAGCCAAACAATTAACCAGTAAAAAAAAAAAAGAGTATGTAATACCACCATTTACTTTTGGTGCAAAAGAGTTAAAATCACCCATTGTCATCAGGATGTGAAATTCGACGGCCATTAAGTGTGTTCAAAGTTCAAACATTCAAAAAAAAATTCCCAATCATTATGCCAATAAATAACGCAATCCCCGCAACTAAGCTTTACATTTGACTCAGGGATGATTAGGACTTTTTATACCTAAGGCCCATTTTCTGGATGGTCGGTCCAATCTAAGCATTGAGCAACTCAAATCTTTTTTTTTTCTTGAAGATACTCATCCATTGATTCTCGATATAAAATTTTAGAGTATGCTTATCGGACCAAACTGCCCAGTCCAACTGCCAATCGGTGTCTTCTCCAGCCCAATCCAAAATAAAAGCCCAATCCAAAATAAAAACCATATTTGATCGAAAGTTAATCAAATCAACCAAATTTACTCAAATCCATTGGCTGGTTTAACTAATCATATCACCTACTTTTAACCAATCGACCCAGTCAAAACTCCATTAGAAAAGGTTGTTTTGATGTTGAAAAACTCTCTAATTGACCATCTCGATATCGAAATGTATGAATATGAAAAAAAAAGGAGATTTTGAGTCCCATAAATAATGCATATTGCAACACATTATCTAGACCATCCATTTTTCAAGATTTTTATATATTTCTAGTTCTACTTGATTTTAATCATTCTTAGAGTTTAAAATTTTATAATTAAATATAAAAATAGGTTTTCAGATAATCTTAAAATTCCTTTACACTGAAATCGCATGTTATGATAAAATTTGGAGGTGCGCCTCAATTGGATTGTTTAAAGTTGCAACCTTGTAGAAATGGCACCCTTGTTCCTTTTTTGTTATACTTTATGTCTTAAGCCACTATTCTTAGTTTTTATTTATTTTTGAAAATTCTATCTAATCGGTTTAATGAAATCGATATTTTTTTAGACTAAACCCGTCACAGATCCGGAGGACCAGATACTACTCATAGTTATTTTACCCGAGAAAGCAAATGTACGAAGTGCTCTTGTAGGATCACAAACAGCAAGAGTCTAGACTACCACTTCAAATTTTCACTTTGCTCCCAATTTCAAAGATGATTCCGGGAAAACTACGAAGGAAGTTATCAAATACACCCTTTATCACCGTCCAAATGAACACCATGATGAAAATCATGCACGTATAAGTTATGTGGTTATGGGATCACAGCACACCACTGCAAGCCTCGGTGGTGCATTACATGCCTCATTCTAGGAAGTTGTGAATAGGCAACAAAATTTAGGAATTCGGACTACCCAATCGGTGTTAATAGGGAGCTGACGGACCACCTGGCCTCTCTATTGCCGATGAGAGAGAAAGGTGGAGAGAGAGAGAAAGAGGCATCCATCTTTTCAAATTTTTGATTCAGACGCAACGGACAAAAACGTTCAAAGCCTGGCAGGCATATGGCTCTCTCTCTCTCTAACTCTCTCTCCTCTTCACATGGCATCTCCCTCTGAAGTGCGTCGAATGCGGTAAGCATGTGATAGAGAGAGAAGTGGTGGAGTCTGATACCTCTTCTTCCAACATTGCATAGCATTAATTGAATATGGAATAACTATAACACAGCAACAGGACAGCAACAAGACGCCATTAAAGGTGTACCAGTAAAGCAGTACAAAAACAGCACAGAAACATGAAACCCAACATGTGAATCACATAACAGCAACATCTAGCTTCATGATCAATCACTTCCAATCAAATTCAACACCCCTTTTTTGCCCTTTCTTGTTTGGTCGGTGAAAAAGGAGTGCTCAGTCTGATTAAATACATTCAAAGGAAGGAAAAAAGTTAGAGAGAGAGAGAGAGGTGTTCTAGAGAGAGAGAGAGAGAGAGGTGTTCTTCTCCCAGTTATCCACACTGATCATCCAAAATCAAAATAAACATAACCATGAAAACAATTTGAAAGAAAATGAGAGAGAGGGAGCAAAATAACCGTATCCAAGGAGAAAATTTGAAAGAAAAAAAGAAATATGAGAGAGAGAGAGGTTTACCTCCTGTCATCCATGCACCAGAACCCAACATTGAGAATTAATCTTTTACACAAATTACAGACATGGAAAGGAAAAAAAAATTCATAGCTTTATTTTTCTCTCTCTAAACAGTAATGGTTGTTTCATTACAGAGGCCAACCAACGCAGCTTCAAGCACCAGAAAAACCTTCAACCCACTTCTCTCTCCCCTCAAAACCCAAGTTACTTCTCCGTGAAATTTGCACCATTAAAGCTCAGATCTTAACTTCCTGTGTCCTCTTACAGTGATTAATGGCACCTTGAATGGCGCTCTGCAACTCCTCCATGCTACTATCAAGAGAAGAGTGAGAAACAGGACATGACGATCTACCGAGAAGGCCACTGTGAGTAGGAGAAGACCTCATCGAAGAAGGGCAACTTCCAAATGAATAAGAGAGCCCGCTCGCTCTCCTTCTCCTTCTTCCCATCTCCGAATACCCCAAGTTTCCAGAGAAAGAAATCGAATACCTTCTGCAACTCTCGAACCCCGAATCCCTCTCTTCTTTCTCGCTCCTCTCTCTCACCCTCTGTTTCTGCGAGATCCTCTCGCAGAGGGGCTTCACTTTTCTGAGGTACCTCTGGATGACATCAATGGGGGACTTTGGTTTGGTGGGCTTTTCGGGTTTCGCCCGAAAAACAGAGGAGAAGCGAGTTTTGAGCTTCTTGAGAGAGGAGAGAGAGAGAGAGAGGCGAGCGGCTCTGCCATCTTCCTCAGTGGCGTTGCTGGATCGAGCAGAGAGAGAGAGGGAGGTGCTATGGCGGGGGGAAGAGAGAGAGTCTTGAGAGCTTCCATTGGAGTGTCGAGAGCTGGAAGAATCAGAGGATTTGCTCCAGAGGCTATTGGAATCAGTATCGGATGAATTTGAGGTGGCCTGGTTGGGTGGGCTTGTAGAGAGAGAAAGAGAGTGGAGCATTAAGAGGCGAGGAGGGAGGTGGAGAGGGAGGAGTTGGCCTTTGAAGAAGAGCTCATCGGCTGGGCAGAAGCGGGAGGTGATGGGGGAGGTAGGGGAGAGAGAGACGGTGAACTCGAAGTCGGAGGAGGAAGGAAGAGGAAGAGGGGGAGAGGCCATCGCCCATGTAGAGGTAGAGGTAGAGGTAGAGGTAGAGATAGAGAGAGAAGGGCGGAGGTCGAATTTTGTTCAAGTACTGGTTAGTAATTTTGGAGTTATGGTAGGTAAGAGAGAGTGCAAACCGAGGGGAGAGAGAGAGACAGAGAGGGAAGCAGGAAGCTACAATTCACTCCTCCCACTTATTACATTCCAAAATACTCGTGAGGAGAGAGAACAGCGACGGTGCGCTTTGTATGGTTCTGAGGCCCTCCACAATCGAACCAAACCGCACCTTCCGCACATGTACTCCAATACTTTCTCATACCCTCAAAATAAATTGTCATCTTTATTTATAATATTTAAAGCTTTACAAATAGTGTACATCCAACGTAATTTGTCATCTTTATTTATAATATTTATTTGAAGCTTTAAAAATAGTGTAGATCGAATGGATCTATGGAAACTTGAAAATTAATGGTCCAAAAAATAGATGCACTACTTTTAAAACTTGAACCCCTTTTTTTTTTTCTCATGTCCATACATCTTGACGTTAAGATTTGAACTTCAAAACAACCGAAATTTTTGAGGTGGGCTATAATTTGATTGTTTAGAGCCTTGGCTCTATATAAGCTTTTTCCTATATATAATAAGATGCGGGTGTTTTTTCATGCCAATTGGTCCTGGCTAGTGTTGTCAAATTTTGGTTGTTTCAACTCAGAACCGGCCAGTCAAATTGGAATCGAGCATTAACCGATCTGGCTTTGGTAGTTCATCAAGTTATTTCATATAACCGTTGTATAGTAATATGATGCAACAACTTTAAAAAACCATCTTATGGCCATTTGTTTGATCCAAATTTTGAAATATACACTCTTTTCATTCTCATGAACAATCACAAAAAAAGAAACAAATTAAAAACACAACCTATAAAGTATTTTTTTAGCCCAATTAATATAGACCGCTCAATTTAGAAGGATTTTTTCATTTCCAATTTTTTTGGATGACTTTATTATCATCAGATGAACAATGTTTAAAAAAGAAAAAAATGATTTTGACTTTATAAAGGCTAACATCTTGAAATTCACAAAATGAATGGTTTAGATTCGTTTTTAGATAGGACTCATTTTGACGATATCTAGAGTTCAAATTGAACTGTTTTTTTAGGGGATTGATTATTGAGATGAAGAGAGTGTGTGTGTAAAATTTGAGGCCATACAAATACCACAAATATAGTTTTCTAGAAGTGTCATTGCATTATACTATGATACGACCGTTGCATCGGATCATTGCTCATAAATATGTGTATATAATCCCCAAAAAATAAGGGATTTATAACGTGGTTTTTTGGCCATGAACACTTATTTTTACATTTCTTTTTTTTGAAAATTTTCAAAAATCCCTAGGATGCAAATTGATTTTTTTTTTTAATATATTATTTTCATTAATTATACCTTCCATATTTTTTAATTTTCTTTTACTTTTTTAACACTTTTTTGGACAGTCCAAAACTTACTCAATTAAGTTGATTGAACAAGCCAGTTTATCGGATACTCGAAACCGGCTAAAGTCCCGTGGATTTGAAGTAAAAAAATCCCCATACCTAATAACATGAAGGAGCTTTTTCAGGTGAAAACATACGAGGAGTGCCCCTACACAGAAGAAAGTGAAAGGCATAGTAATAAAAAATAGTCATATGTTGACAGACTACCAAATCACCATCCTGTAATTAAGAGTATTGCAAGGATGGGAACCACTTAACTATCTAGGGGTACTGGTCAAATTGCTGGTCGATTTCGTTAGAATTTTTTTTTAAATAATAAAAATAATTTTAAATATAAAATATATCAAAAGCTTTTATCCCTATATAACCTATAAGACTGCCCACAACATTAGTCGGCAGTCTCACCAATCGATCGGGCTCATACCAAACTCGAAAAATTCCTTTTTTGCATGGGTAGAGATTAGTAATTTGACTAGTGATTGATATCTTATTTAGTTGTGTGATCGGAGAGTGAGACCAGTTAGTCATCTCGAGAGAGACCGTACCAGGATTCCAAAATAATTACCTTGCACACTTACACATGTCAAATAGAGAATTATGGGTTAAATAAACCTTAAATCTTATGTAATTCAGCTTTTAAACATAGGAAAAATATGTAGGAAAAATATGTATTATGTACCACTTCGAGAATTCGTTGGCATAATGCCACTCTAAGCATATCTCTAGAAAAATGTTCTCAATGATATAATTACATCGCCAAGCATATTACATTGCACATTAAGCAAGCATTTAAGTAGGGGTGTGGTTTGTCAAATTAGAGCCTACCTTCAAATAGTTTCGAGAAATGTGGTTTCAATACTGAAAATCTATGTGATAGTCTTAAAATGTATTTTCATATTTTTTTTATAAAGTTTAAAGCTTTAAAAATAGTGTAGATCAACAGATGTATGAGAACTTGAAAATCTTCAAAATTGACGGCCCAAAAATGCATTACAAAATATATTATTTTCAAAACTTGAAATATATTTTTCTCTCGTGTCTATGCATCTTGATGTCGAAATGATCAATTTGAAGATATTTGGGCATCAAAACAACCTCTTCTAGTGAAATTTTTGAGGTAGGCTCTTATTTGATTGTTTAGAGCTTCAGCTCTATATAAACTTTTACCTTTAAGTAAATAAATATAAAAGAGCCCACAATAATTGATACCATATATCATATTATTCCCTCAACAAATGATCTCAAAATTTGGTATCCACTTTAGAAATTCCAGATAAGTATTTTCACGAACAGCAGTCGAATTTCGAGTTTTTAAAGAACTAGGTAAGAAAATTTTTGCTGGTGTTTTCAGACATTAATTCTTTTGACTATGATATTCGGACAGCGATTTTTTTTAGCAGATTCGGGGTAAATACGATTTTTATTCTTCTTTTCTCCTCTTTTTTTTTTTATCCTCCATTTTTTTCATTTTCGGTTCTCACTGTGATTAGTCACTTTCCAAATTATTCCTAAAACATAAAAACACCTACGAGATAAAATATTTAACAGTCTCACCCAATTATTTTGATTTAATTTAAAAAATCTAACACATAAATCACGATTTGGTTAAAAAAATAACAAATTATCATGAATTAAAGTATTTGATATTTTAAGTGTGTTTTTATAAGTAAATAAATATTTGATATTAGGGTGTTTTGATAAATCTACATTTGCAAATGTGAACCACTATAAGAAGACTTTTTTGAGAATTTTCTGTTGTTCTGGGAGCTTAGGGTGGGAGCGTAACATGGGCCACATGGCCTAACTTTATTTCATATTTGGCATGGTCGAGTATCTCTCTCTCTCTCGCTCATCAAAATTTGGAGAGTCATATGTATTAAAAGACTTCATTTAAGCTCTTTACGTCCATAGACGTATATGTAACAAGACTAATTACATTTTTTTTAGTACAAGAAAATGATAATAATTATTGACCATTAGATGTGAAATCGAATCACTGAGGACATGCCATTGACCGAGCACAACGTTCAAAATAAAATTTTTCAAATGTTGGGGAACTTTTTAATCCGTCTTATTTCACATTCAATGGCAAAGAACAATTGCGACCTCCTTGCACAAATAATGAATGGTCTTATAGTATACAATCCCTGTATCTATTCACCACCTAGTATAGTTTTATAGAATAATATTGGGTTTTTTATTTCAAATGCAAATGCTATTTTCCAAATTAATACATTTTTGTGGTAATTAATGGAGTTTGGTGGTTTACCTAGTTACAGTTGTGCCAACCTTAACCATGGAGTTAGTGCTAAGCAACGGGGTGGTCCGGTCACAATTGTGGTTGGTTTTTGGTTGGGTTGAATGTTGAAAGAACAAAGTAAAAAGAGGAAAGAAGAATGTGAGTTGGGTTTTTGAAAATTACTTGCCATTGTAACCTTGGACTTGGGCATGAAACGCATGTTTTTCCTTTTTCCCGAAGTGTCACTATCATATTTTTTTAAAAAAATTAATTTTTTAATGCATTGATAATTTTAATTTATTTATTTTATTTGTTCTTTCAAATTTAATGGGAAAATATAAGAGATTTTATCAAATTATGTACTATAGTAAATAGCCATATTTGTTGTTGATATTGAACATTTTATGGATATGTTTATGTCCATGCAGAGCCAACCCTAAAGATAAGGATTGGAAGATGATAACAACGATGATGATGTTTATATATATATGGAGAGTGTGGGCAATTTTTAAGGTACATGCTTCAACAAATAGAGGATTTATCGAGTAGGAAATTTGTCTCAGTAGTAGATATGTTAGTTTCCGTGATTAGAGGAGCCCTTGAAGTTTGTCCTAAAAGCCAAAAGAAGCTTACCTAGCTTCTTTTTGTTTGCAAAAAAAGAAAGAAGTAGAATTTATTAAAGAGTAATGATCATATGAGACCCACCGACACCCATGCGTGTAAGATTTCAAAGGATCATTATTAAATTTGGCACAGATATCTAAAAAAGTTATCACATGGGTGTGAGACTTGATTTTTTTAGAGATATGTGCCAAATTTAATGGTGATCCTTTGAGGTCTTACACATATGGCTGTGAAAGGTCTCACAAGGTCATTTCCCTTTATTATAAAATACACCTGAAGTGATGAACTATTTAGCATTTTACATATTTTTTTTATTTAATTTCAAAATACTCATCAAAATAAACACAATATGACTTGGAAAAGTTGTAAAAGGTTAAAATATTAAATAATTAATAAATCAAGTATATTTTGATAAAATTTCCCCAAAATATAGACTATGGTAACAAAAAATCTAAGAGCTTTTGGATGATAAGTAACTTTTTTTGAAGAATAATATCATTTTAAAATCTTGGCCCAAACAGACCAAACTCTAGTTCCGTAGACAAGTATATATATTTATATATAGTTATTTGTCACTTCCAATGTCTGTTTTAAGAAAATATGCTCCTCTCATTGCATTCTGGTTTCACTTCTCATGTTTGTTTTTTTAAAATAATCACTCTTCACATTCCTAGTCAAACTGCAATATTATCTAGAGGGTGAGGTTTGTATAAGGTGTGTACCTTATATTGTACGAGTAAGATATACTTCTAACTTTTGCTAAAAAATATAGTTCCGGCAGAGTTGGAAATCTTACGATGGTTTGAAAATCTACGTTTAATTCTAATTATAAAATTTAAAATTTTAAAAATGATACCGATTGAGCATATTTATAAATAATTTAAAATTTTGAAAATAGACAGTCCAAATAATTTGTTACAAGATGAATTAATTTTAGGATTTAGAATTCTTTTTTTTTTTTCTTTATCTTATATATATTGAAATCGAGATTATTAAGTAGAAGGTTTTGCAATTTCATAACATTTTTTTCTATTGGATTTTTATGATGCACATTATTTCGTCTATATATAAATTCAATCAAACAAACGTATTCATTTTCACTATTTCACAAGAACGCATGCAAAAATTTGCGTTGGGCATGAGGGTGAGTGAACACACGTACATGCAGAGAGAGAGAGAGAGAGAGAGAGAGGGGGAAAGACACCCCTCCTACAATAAGGCAAGTGACAATACCATTTCTCCTATGTTTAAGGAAGGAATGAGTGAATTACGTGGAGAGAGGTAGGCAGTCTGGATAAGTATGCAGATTTTCTTGATGTGGCCGAATAAAGTGGCGGTGATGTTTCAATCACTTTGTTTCTTTATGTTGAAGTCATTTCATAGTTGCCAAAAGAGCAACGCAAGTTATAAGGCTACCACAATGGAGCTCCAAGTCTCAAACCCTAGGCTCTTGCGTGTTTGAATCCTTGGCTACCCGACAAAACTGAGAAGGCGATAGGGAAAACGACTCCACCATGAGCTTCGCTTACCATACATGTAAGTCAAGTCATGTCATAAAAAACCCTAGCCTCATGGCTCGATGACAATGAAAAGTGAGAGCAAATAATTATGAAGTAGATCAAATACAAAGTACAAGATAAAATGATTGAATAATATTATTATGATTTATGTGGTTCGTCACATAAGCAAACCATCCATTAAGAGTTTCATTTACACCTATGAAAAAGTACAACACTTCGAGAATTTTCTCTTTGTAAGTTGAAACATATAATAATTTTATATAATATCTTAAACCCTAAATCCTAACTTGAGCTCCAAAGTATATTTATATTTTCAAAATACCCCTATAAATCCCTCGAACATCGCCATCAGTGCCAATGGCAAAACCGACCCGGATTAACATAGATAAATATTAGAAATGGGTGTTCCATCCTCAATCCCCATATTACCATGTCGAAAAAAAGGAAAAAATAGGAAAAACACAATCGCTCATAACAAGATATTGTTTCTCTTTACTTCCAGTTTGTGCAGTTAAGCTAGTGTTCATACCAATTTTTTTTTTTTTTTTTTGTGGAAAATTTATTTTTTAGGTAAATCAGTAGGGAAGAAGGCCCCTATTTGTTTTTCTTTAATAAAAAGAAACACAAAATACAACTCATAATTTAACAACCCCATTATTGGGAAAATTTGTTAGTCTTGCATGCCAAATGGTGGGATCAAAGAAAGCCGTGGCTTTCTTGACAAGAGTGTTGACCACCGTATTAACCACGAAAGATGTATGAAAAGAACCACGCAGAGCGAGTGAGCTTACGTCGGCAGTTGGTGGTGTATACTCCCAAATGCCCAATACTTCATTTGTTTGCTTCTCTCACCTAGAATTTAATTAAAGCGCGCGCCCAATACTTCATTTGTTTGCTTCTCCCACCTAGAATTTAATTAAGGCTTCATTAAGGCAGATGCATGTGTTTTGGCTACTTTGAGAAGGTATACTAATATTTGCAATTTTGGATTGAGAAAGCCTAATCTTTAGGGAATATCACATGGGGCATTGGTCAACTCATAAAGGATATGGCATTCAACAAGGGAAACTCATCTGCATAAAACAAAAGGCCAAGCCATCTTCTTGAATTTCTGTAAAATGACAACATCACAATCTTCTTGTCAGTGAAATGAGGTGGAGTGCCGTCTCCCTCTCTCTCTCTCTCATGAAACAAGAAAAAGAGATTGTATTTTAAAGTGGCTGCCGGGATAGGCTATAGCCCAGCCCGGTAGAGAGGGGGCCAAGCTTAGATCGGTCGAAAGGGGCCCTAGCCTTGGTTCTGCTTGATCTATGGCTATGTGGCCTAGCTAATCCTGTCAAATAATTATTTAATTTCCTAAATTCATTAAAAAAAAAAAGCTCGATTAGGCCCACACGCTATGTCTAGATTTCAGACACACTCCCGGCCCTTGGCCAATATTAGTGTCTTGGGCTAGGTCGACTGGGTTGGGCCAGGCCGCCCGTTCTATTGTCACCCCTGTAGATTTTAGCCATTTCCTAAAAGATTTGGGCTTGTCATTTATCTTTTAAGCAAAATATTGAGGCACCTAGCCATTATCCACTTTCAAAAATAAGTTAAACTCTATCCCAACTTTTAATCTATTTCATGTTTTAAGATTAAGGTTTCACATGCATCTTGTCTTTTGGAGCCAAGGAAATTCCAATAATCTATGCCTATGCATTAATGATGTACCTTATTGCTTGCTCATTGCCCTAGTTTCCGTAGACACAACTAAAAAGGCTCCTATGATGATGCTTCTTAAATTCATAAATAATATGATTGGGTACCACAAAAAAAACTAGATATATTGTCCAAAAATGTCTACCAAATCCTAATCTTCAAAGAAGCTCACAAAACCATAAAAAATATACTACGATTCACATGCCCAAGAAAATGGTGTATAAGATTTTTTTTTTTTTATTTATTAAAAATAATTCATCCTGTGGAATTATCTCATGGCCTGCTAATTCAACTCTTAGGGCTGAGGATAAGATTTTATTTTTATTTAATAAATCAACATATGGGTTTTGGTTTAGGGCACTTGGATCTTAGGTGAGTGTTCAATTATTATGGGGTACCTAAAAGTTCAACTATGCAACATGTTACATTGGTGTAAGTCGGATAAATTTCAAAACCCATTTTGATGTGTCATTTGATGGGCTATTCGAAATTTGATCAAAACAAAGATGGGGCACTTGAAATTAGATAAAAAAAATATGGGTAACATGCTAAATAATCCAAATCATCAGCGCAGTTTGATAGGCTCCCTTTATTTTTAACTGACGAAGATGTTATGACAATATATGGTTTAAGGTAATTCAATTTTAAGGTTTCTGTTTTTTATTTTGGTTGAGGGCTTAATACTTTCCCCTTTGTATCTTCCCTTTTGAGCTAATAGTTAATACTTCCCCCTCTGTATTTTTCCTTTTCAGTTAATAGTTAATACTTCCCCCTCTGTATTTTCCCTTTTGAGTGGATACTTCCCCCTTTATATTTTCCCTTTTGTGCTAATACTTCCCCCTTTGTATTTTCCCTTTTTAGTAAGTTGTTAAATACTTGAAATATTTTAATTCACAATATCAACAATCAACTAATAAACCAATATAAAGACATTTTTGCGACTCGGGGAGATGTATCTGATTGTAAGCTGACCAAAAAAAAAAATGACAAAGAAGATTTAGGTGGCAGTTTTTAAAGGTTTAGTGATTTTTTTAAGCAAATGATAAAACATAGTAACAATTCACCTTTGTCAGCAAATAACGAGGCTCTTGTAGATATTTTGGAAAATTATGCCCTATTGACCGCAATTTCTGTATTTATTATGGCCTTCATTGCGACTCCTCCAGTAGATGTTGATGGGATCCGTGAACCTGTTTCTCGTTCTCTACTCTATGGAAACAATATTATTTCTGGTGCCATTATTCCAACTTCTGCAACTATAGGTTTGCATTTTTACCCAATATGGGATGCGGCATCCGTTGATGAATGTTTATACATTGGTGGTCCTTATGAGTTAATTATCCTACACTTCTTACGGAGAATAGTCCTAAAAATAATACATCTTGTAACAAATTATTCGGAACTTTCTATTTTCATGATCTTCAAGTGCTTATAGATATGCTCTATTTGTATCATTTTTAATTTTAAATCTCATGACTAGGGATAAAAATAGATTTTCAAGCCATTATAAGATTTCTAACACCAAAATTACATCTTGAAACAGAATTTATAAGTTTGCCTTCATTTTACAGTATAAGGAAGGCGCCTTATACTAATCTCACCGTAAAAAAGAATAATTGTGTCCATAAAGGGTTAGATTGAGCCAGCTAACCGCCAATGCTTGTCGAGTCCAAAAACCTTATCTTTTTTGGAGAATTTTGATCCAACTTTTGTTTGACAAGTTTCAAAACTTTTATTGATAAAAAAGAAAAATTACAATTACAAAGCAACAAAATCCGTAACCATCAGCTCTGCCAAGGTGACAATGACACCCACCTAGCATTTGCCAGATTATTTGCCTCTCTATAAATAATAATGGAGGATCTAACATCCATAACATTCAGCCATAATGATCTAAGAATTAAGAACCCTCTACTCCTTGCGGCACCACTTAATTGACACTATAAAGAATCCCCTTTGACAATCTAAATGGCCCGAATGTAGTCTTTCTTTGCTATTGGTAAAAGCATATGATTTTCTTCAAGAGATTTTCCGTTCAAAAAAAGGAGCTAGTCTATTTGTACACGACTTTAAAGCTCATCTCTATTAGCTATAGGTTCACTACAGGGTCACGCAAAGCAAAACAATACATGAGAGAACTAATTACTAACAATAACAATACCACCCAAACCATCGGGCCTTACATTTTCAAAAGAGCTCCCATCAAAATTCTATTTAAAACTCCCATCCAAACGAGGAGTCCATCTCACCTTAGGTCTGATTGTTGAAATGGATTGTAAAGCCAACACCTTTAAATTTAAAGCAACATCCACTTCATCTACATAGTGGAAAACCAGCTCCACCGGTCATATTGTATTCAACACTTTACCTCTCCTACAGGTAGAACGACTCCCTCGAAAGTCCTCATGTTCCTTTCTTTCCGGATCTCCCAATGCACCACCCCCCCTAAAAATCTTCTAAATCAACTGTCCCTGTCAAGTCAAAATAGGCATGCTTAGCTTATAGATGACATTAATTAGGCTTTTTGGCAGCAGTAACAAAAATCCCATTTGAGTAAAGGCCCACTCCCAAACACCCCTACCATAAGGTCAGTGAAGAAAGATGTGATCAACACTTTTCTCATCTTTTTTACTAATCAAACAAGCGTTAATCAAAACTTTTCCCCTCTTTCTCAAATTGTCAAACGTTAACCAAGACTTTTTCTCCTCTTCCTCAAATTGTCCACTGCTAAAACTTTCTCTCGAACAGCCACCGAAATTAAAGCTTTGACCTTGTGAGGTATGGGCCATTTCCAGATTTTATTAAGCACCGACTGTGACCATTTGACTCGATCATTAGAATAACAAACGATACGCTGATCCAACAATAATTCTGATCAAATGGATCTCCCAAAGGTTTCTTTGATGGACATCTTCCGTGGCCAGCGGGACAAGTGTGAAAACACATTCTCCGAGTCCTTGCAAAGATCTTAACAAAATCCTTAAAAAATCGATTTTTTTTCTTTTTTAGAGTAAAAGCAAGTCGATGAGGTTTACATTTTAGGAATGGAAAAACTGGTATCAGATCGTAGCTGTGGGAGGACTCATTCTAAGACCGTATTAACTAGTTTTTCTATATTCATGATCATGTAGTAGAGATCGTGGTCCCCTCTATGATGTACCTTGGAGGGGGAAGATGGCGGACTCACCAAAACTTTTCCAATAAAAATTAGTGAAATTTATCAAATTATCCGCAAGAGATGAAAAGTTTAACACTTTATTCATGTCTTTAGGTTTAATTTCAAAATGACCATAAAACAACAAATGATCTTGAGTAGGAATAGTTACAATTGGGCCGTTAAATACTCCCTTTCTTATGGATGCTTTGACAAATTCCTATGAAAGTTAAAAAATAAATAAGATAGTATTTAGCATGACAATCCATCCCAAGTTCCTAACTCAGGGATATTAAAAAATATAAAAAATCCTAAAAAAAGAAAAAAATTATTTGAGATATGTTTTCTATCTTTTTTTTTTTTTTTGTTAAAGATTAGAAATTTTTTTTAGCCATAAATACTTATTTTCGTATTTTTTCATCTTTTAAAATAGAGTAATGATCCTATGTGTCCCTCCCACACCTATGTGGAGGACCGCAAATGATCATCATTAAATTTGGCATAGATTTCTAAAAAAATTATCGCATAGGTGTGAGATTTGACTTTTCTAGAGATTTATGCAAAATTTAATGGTGATCCTACACACATAGATGTGGGATGGTCTCATAGGATCATTACTCTTTAAAATAATGCAGTTTCTATAGGGCTGTAACCATTTTTATTGAAATTGCGCTGCGGCTGTATACCTCATTCATCACATAGAAGGCGCAGATTCTTTGTTACCCAACAAAATAAACTTAACGAATCGGAAGCCCCGGTTTCCTTTGTCCTTTCTTAATTTTTTTTTTTTTTTTTCCTTTCTTTTTCTCTCTAACTTCTATCCGGCTCCCAAGTTGTTTGACCAGATTTGTATCACCTTCTCTCGCGACCCTCTTCCCGTAACCCATTGCCCTACACCTTCTGTCTATTTCTAGAGTATGCAATTGTCTTTCTCTCTCCCCAATTTACGCTTCCCTCCTAAGAGAACGTCTCACTTTCTCTCAGCCAAATCACCTCTCTCTAAATTTTTCATTGGAAAGAGCTTAAAAGGCCTTCTAATTATCTCTCCATCTCCCTCGCTCTAAAGTTTTCATTGCGAAAAAGCTTAAAAGGCTTTCAAATTATCTCTCCCTCTCTCTCGCTCTAAATTTTTCATAAGGAGAGAGCTTAATACGCTTGCAAAAATTAGAGACCAAAGAAAATATTGTTCGCGAAAGCTCTAAACCCGATAAGTTGATTTTTAGCAAATAAAGTATGAGAAATAAATAATGAAATACATATAACAAGAATACAAACATTTATGTGGTTCACCCAAGAGGATAGGGTACGGCAAACAGAAATCTATTAAATTTATATCAAAGATTTTGGAACAAACCTCGAAAAAAACCCCAAGTGGAAAAAACCCTTTTAAACAACTTTACATTCTTTCTCTTTACTTCTGGCAATATCGACAACACCATATATTCTCTTCACTTATGGAATATTTACAACACCAGATAGAGACGTGAGAGCTGATAACACCAGATAGAGACTCGAGAGCAACAACATATATTTTTTTTACTTCTGACAATATCGACAACATCAGATAAAGGTGTGAGAGCAACGTGAAATTGACTTTATTTCTAACTAAAAAGAAAACCAACCAAAATCTCAATGAGAACCATTTCTTTACAAGAAACAAACCTCTCAATCTTCAAGAATCTAAAAGAAGTACCATTATAATATTTCTTTCCATAGTAAGCTATCGTCTCTTTAAGAGGAAATTGCATTTTGGGAGTATAAAAAAGGCACCATCGCAATGTTTCTTTTTCTAGGAAATTACATCTTATGTATAAGAGGCTCTAACTCTCTAAGAAGTTATCTTTTTTTTAGGAGCAATTGTATCTTATGCACAAGAGACTCTAGTTCCCTCTCTCTCTAAAGGAACCACCGTTCCTAGATAAAACACCAGGATCAATACTTCATACAATGGTCGACCACCCCATAATTCGACAATTCCCAATCCTTGCTGAAGTTCCAAAACAAAGGACTTTAAATTTTTAGAGGAATGAGCTTTAGAGAAAGAAACGTGAAATTTGTAGAAAAATGAAATAGTAGCCCCCCAATCCTCGCTGAAGTTCCAAAACAGAGGACTTTAAATATCGAGAGAGGAACGAGCTTTAGAGATAGAAATGTGAAATTTGCAGAAAAATCCATCAAAACTTAGGCCTAGTTCTATCTGATCTGCTAAAAAAAAAAATATATAAAACTAAATAAATGAGAAAATAGAAATGGAAAAACTCTTCACCATGTATGAAAAGCAATGCTAATTTTTTTTTAGATTCAGTGTGTTTTTACATTTCACCGTTTCTTCCTCTCGAGGCTTCTCTGGATTCATACAACACATACAATGGCGGGGATAGAGAAGATGGAAAGTTAAAGTTGTGTTTACTCTTTGTGACCAGAGAGAGACTTGAAGGGGAAGGTATACTCTCTCTCCTGAAAAAGAAAAGAAAGTCCGCTTCTCTCTCTCCTAGACAAGAAAAGAGGCCCTGCTTCTCTCTCTTCTTTGATAAGAAAGAAGGGCGAAAGGTGCCTCGATTTTATGCAGCTTTTAACAAATAATTTTCATTTAAAATGTCTTCGGTCGCAAACATCATTTTTGAAGGGTTATGCTTAAACACATATTTTTTATTTTTTTTATTTAGATCTTTTAATGTTTTTTTTAATATATATTTTTTTGCTACTACAATACTAATTGTCTGAATTACTTAAACACGCTCGAATAATCAACTAGGACCATTACCGACTACACAATCGAAGTCGCACTTTCTAAAACTGGGTTGAAGATACTACGTTGCCAAGATTTAGGATCCTAAAATAAATCTCGGACCTCGGGACTCTAATATCTTTTGGCTGGGTGAGCCGCGTCGAAAACTCCCTGACACAACGCAAGCCTGATACGAGATGAGAACGCCCACGCCCTTCTCTTCTCCATCTATATTGACTCATTTAGCCATGACCAGTACCTTCGAACCACTCAGCACTGCGCCATTTATCGTCATTTTTCTGGGGCACACGCCTTCCAAACTCGCCTGAACCATGATGTCCGCAAGAGCAAATGCCAACGCCTCTTTCATGGACCGCCATGATAGCTCAGCTTGCCAAAAATGGCCGCTCATTCGAAGTCATGCGCCTCTTCGTCCAAATGCGAGCCCAAGGATCGCGCCCGAATCACGCCACTCTTTGCTCAGTTATTGCCACTTGCTCGAGCCACGGCCCGAGCCATTTAGGCCCTCCACTTCATGGGCTCGTCCTCAAGTCTCGGCCATGGCTCGAGCCTGATATTGGGGTCTGGAATTCTCTGGTTTCTATGTACTCAAAGAGAGGAAGCTTAGCAGAGGCTCTCATGCTCTTTGAGAGGATGAAAGCAAAGGATACTGTTTCTTGGAACATCGCCATTAATGGGTGCTTGAGAGAGGGATATTTTGAAATGGGGTTTGGTTTTTTCAGGAGAATGAGGGTATTGGATAGAGCCCAGCAACCAGATCCCGCCACTTTTACCACCATCACATCGGCTTCAGCTCAGTTAGGGTTTCTGCAACTTATTGAAACTTTACATTGCTTGGTTATGAAAAATGGGTTTTATTATGGGGAAATTCCAGTAGGGAATGCATTGATTTCAACGTATTTTGTGCACGAGAAATTGTTCGATGAAATGGATGAGAGAAATGTCTGTTCTCGTAAAGTGTTCGATGAGATGCCTGTGAGAAACGTGGTGTCTTGGACTGCCATGATCACCGGCTATTTTCATAGAGAGATGTTCAATGAGTGCTTGATCTTATTTAAAGAATGTCTTGGCTCAGAATCTGTGAGGCCGAACTCTGTGACCTTTTGCTGCTCACTCCAAACTTGCACAGTCTCACAATCTTTCAAACTGGGATTGGTGGTCCACGGCCTTGTGATAAAATATGGTGTTCTCCCTGATTCATGCTTAGAGAGCTCACTCATGGACATGTATGCAAAATGGGGTCAAATGCTTGATGCCGTGAAGCTTTTTGAAATGGCAGAGTCCCATGACATGGTGACCACAACTGTGCTCCTCGTTGGTCTCGCACAAAATGGGTTTGTCGAAGAAGCTTTAAGCCTCTTCTCCAAAATGAGGAATTCGGGTATCGAAATGGATGAGACCGTTGTCTCTGCAGTCCTTGGAGCATGCACTAATGGCTCATGCATGGCTTTGGGACTACAGGTACATGGCCATGCCATCAAGTCAGGGGTGGTCACGAGCAATGTATTTGTGGGCAATGGATTGGTCACCATGTATTCAAAGTCCGGATCACTTAACGATTCGATGAGAGTCTTTAATGAGATGAATTATAGAAACCAAGTATCATACAATGCTATGATTGCGGGTCTAGCTCACCATGGTCGAGGCGCCGAAGCTGTAGAACTCTTTGAAGTGATTGAGAGGGAAGGTTTGGAACCGAACGATGTCACTTTCTTGTCTTTGCTCCATGCTTGTAGTCATGGAGGATTGGTAGAGAAGGGTTTCAGACTATTTGAGTCCATGTATAAAGACCATGGAATGAGCCCAAGACTAGAGCACTATGCTTGTATGGTGGACATGTTGGGGAGGGGTGGGAGGCTAAAAGAAGCGAAAAACTTCATCGATGGGATGCCATGTGCACCTGGTGCACAAGTTTGGCAAGCATTGCTCGGGGCCTGCAAGATTCATGGCGACACCGAGATGGGGGAATTCGCTGCTAAGCAATTGCTCAGCTTGGTGCCCGAAAAATCTTCTGCTTATGTTCTGATGTCCAATATATATTCATTTGAGGGGAGGTGGGATGAGAAGGCTAGAGTTATGAAGGAAATGAGAGAGAGAGGTGTGAAGAAAGAAGCTGGAGTGAGTTGGATTGAGGTGGGGAGAATGGTGCATGGATTTGTTGTAGGGGATAGGATGCACCCTCAAGCTGAGGTTATACATGAGGAGTTGAAGGGGTTGATTGGTTTGATGAGAGATGAAGGCTATGTGCCTGATCTAAGGTTTTTGTTGCATGATATGGATATTGGGAGCACCTTTTAGAGGCTGCTATTACATGAAGGGCAATGAAACAGTGTAGGAAGCTTTATGTTTGGATGACGACAAGCTATGGGTCCATTCTTTAAGATTAATTTTGGATAAACTAATGTTGAGTTGTGAAATACAATTTCACATATGTAAATTGATGGCTTGATGCCTATGATTAGGGCATGAAGCAATTTTTGCATGGGAAATGTATTAACATGCACCTATAGACGAACTATTTAACATTTAATATATTTTTTATGTTATTTAAAAAACCTATTAGAATACACATGATCATGAGTTGGAACAGGTTAAAATTGGTTAAATGTTAAATATTTGATAAATGTGAAGCAACTTTTACATGCAAAATTTATTATAATGCACCAAAAAATGAACTATTTAACATTGAATATATTTTTATTTTTATTTAACAAACCTATTAAAATACACATGATCATGAGTATTTTAAATGTTAAATGTTAAAATTGGTTAAATGTTAAATATTTGATAAATGTGCTTTGATGAGAGATGGAATATCTCTTTTTTAGCATGTATCTAATTTGGTGTGAACAGTTAGAAAGACGGAAGGAACATATGAGGAGGCACTTGGAGAGATTGGAAACATGGAATGTGTATCTAATTTTTCGTTTGTCTTTTGGCAATCATTTGACTAATGAATAGAAGCATAAACATCCACTATTGGTTTTAAAAGAAAGTATTGAGAGCATGCTACTCACGTAGGCGCACACTGTACACTACCCCCCCTGGCAAATGAGCTAATTAGGAGGATTTTTCCATCTTATTTGGCTTCTTAGATCTGATCAATACAAAGTGAACAATCTCAGTCCAATCAAAAGATATAACTTTTTAGGTAAATGAATAGTGCATATGACATCATCATCATTATCATTATTATTTAAATTTGTCGCTAGGTTGAGGAGGTTACGTCCCTACAATTTGGGGTATTAAAAGCACTCCTACAGGGTTTTACCCCTAGAGTGAACAACTTAGGTACTCTTGTGGGAGCATATAGTCTATTGCTTCTTCTAAATCCCCAAATTGGCTACATATAATGAGGCTTAGGGGACAATCATGAATGAAGCAGGGGCGTGAAGCTTTGGATATGAGGATCTGGTCAGGTTTACGTGTTGGGTTTATATGGCCATTAAAGGCTTTATAAAGGCTTATATAAGTATTTTATGTAGTGAAACTTGAACTTAGTGGGAGTGTGGTTTTGTGTGGACCATACTAAGCAAATGATGGTTGCTGATATCGAACTGGGCTGGAGGTACTAGCTCAGTTGGTTGGAAAAAACCCATGTTACCTGGGCATAGAGATTAAACCGATAAGGGTTAAAAATAGGTCATCCCTTCATGAGATCTGAGCATGCTAGGGTGAGTGAGCCAAAGGACTGTATGAGCCTTGTGTGTGATGGTAGCCCTCAGAGACAGGGGTTAAAACTCATCCGTGTACCATCACATGACATGCATATATGATAGCCGTGTCGGGAAAGTGAACCACATTTAAAGGTGAAACATGTGCATGTGAGAGACATTATCCCTATGCACCATAGAATTATGGTTGCATCAGGTCTATGTGACATTGGTACATCTTTAGGGCACATTTCAAGGTGAAGCATGTGCATGTGAGAGACATTATCCCTATGCACCATAGAATTATGATTGCATCATGTCTATGTGACATTGGTACATCTCTAGGGGAGAACCTGAAATCCACAGACTGAGATTATGTTCCTTTGTTCATTGGCTGACTTTGGTAGCCCAATCATGAGCCCCTACAATAAACTATTGGGCATGAGAATCGCTGGGTTAGTTTGAGAAAGTAATAATATATCGTGATCCACAATAAAAGGTGGAGTGATCCAGTGTTTTATTTATTTATTCCTAGACCATATGAATCAATTTCCCATCAAAAGTATTTAATTATATTTGTTTTAATGTTATTTGATTTTTAGAATTGTTATTTGAATTTTTCTAATCTCTGGGTATTTTATTTATGAAATTTGGATTTATAAAAATAGAGATATTGATTTTACATTGTTTTAATTATTCAAATGGGATTTCATGCATTCCTAAAAAAATTATTACTTATTTTTTAGATAAATTATTATTGCATAGGAGGCCCAATAGTGAAAGCCACTGTAGGGTACCACGCCCCACCCCATGTTCGTTCCTTTTGGTGAATTTAAGCTTAAAGGCTTGAGGCTCAAGGTGTTGAGTTTTTGGTAAATTTGATTTTTGTAGAGTGTTTAAATCAAACATGGAAAGTGTGAAGGGGTAAATTTGTGAAAATAGTAAGTGCCATTTCATCATCATCATCATTTTATCATTTTTTTAATTAATTAGGGTCGGCTACATGAATCATAGTTCTTCATTCTACTCTCTCAAAGGTCATATCCTCAGTGGGGCCATAAGTTCTTATATCTGTTAGGATTACTTCCAACCACATTCTTTTTGGCCTACCCCTTCCTCTTTTTAGTCATTCCACTTGAAGTAATTCGCACCCCCTAACAGGTGTTGTACTTAGTCGACACCGCACATAGCCAGCCAACTTAAGTCTACTCTTTCTCATTTTATCATTTATTGGTGCCACACCTAAATTCTCTCAAATAGATTTATTGCAAATTCTATCCCTTCACAATAGGCGATCAAATAAAAAAGAGTAGACTGAAGTGGGCTGGCTATGTGTGGCGCCGACCAAGTACATCACCTGTTAAGAGATACGAATTAGCTCAAGTGAAATGACTGAAAAGAAAAAAGGTTTAGATCCAAAAGAACGTGTTTGGAAGTAGTCCGAAAGTAAGTGCTATTTTGTAATTAACTATTTTCATAGTATTTTAATTAATGGAAAATTGGTTTAGAAAATAAAGGAAAAAAGTTCTAGCACCTTCCATATGATCTTGATAGTTAATCTATGGAATGGAAGGCTCACATCTCACACCCCACAAGTCACCCACGATCAATTATGAAAATTCAACCTCGCTAAAGAGACAAACCATATAGAAATCTAAAAAACCCTAATTTCCATGACGCACTATATAATAGGGTGCCTTTTACCTATTATCTATACATCTAATATCTATCTTCTCTCATACCTCCCATCTTATTTGATCTTAGGATTTGTTCTCCCATATCTCTCATGACCTATGTGTTACGGGTATAGTATTGAGATGTTATATTTCTCATCTAGGTTATCAAGGGATAAACATTAGTTTGAGATCTAAGCACTTTAAAGAGTTTTTGTTCCATTGGAGGTTTGGCCTATATGCTTTCCATCTTGGAGATTAAGGTTGATCAATGATCCTATGCCATTTGAGGTGGTGACTCGGTGTGAGGTGTATTAAGCTCAGTTGAGGTAATCTTTGGCACTCATTTTCTTGTTTCTTATCATATTTATTTATGGGAAAAGATGATATTAGCCCAATAGCTCTTACGAACATATGAGCCCAACGGCCCAGATTGAATCTGGACCGATCTGATGATCACAGATGTCTTGTAGTGCTTGAATTTTATTTATTTTTCTACAAATCTAAATCAATTAAAATATTAGGTATGTGTTCTTCTCATTAAGGCTCACCTAATAAAAATATAAAAAAATTTATTCGTGAACAAAATAACCAAAATACCCCCCAAATTTTTTTGGGGGTATTTGGTCAATTATTTCATGTAAAATATTTTTTTTGATATTTTTCAAAGATTCACCTATTTTTTATGAACATACACCTAAAATTTCAAGTGATTTGAATTTGTAAAAAAAAAAAAACTAAAATTAAAACACTACTGGATATCCGTGATCGTCAGATCGGCCCAGATTCAATCTGGGACGTTGAGCTCATATGTTCATATGAGCTAATGGGCTAATCCCATATTTTCCTTTTATTTATTATGTCTTTAGTTATTCCTAAGCATATTGTTGTAGTTTTATTTGATTAATAAAAGAGAGGCTTTAGTGGCATCAATTTTTAGATCCTAGATTTGTTTTCTTTATTTCTTTTCAAATCAATTTATTGTAATGGACTACTTGTGAGTGATATAAGCCGAGAAAAAAAAAAAAAGGAAAAGAAAAAGAAAAGGAAGAAAAATAAATTAATACATACACCGGCTAGATCACATAAGTCTCATCTTTTTTTATGGAGTCAATATGTATCGTATATATCTAGTAAGAGTAATAATAACTTTTGAGATTGTATATTATGAGAATGTGGTATAAAAAGGTCACAATTACTTTTAACCATTAGATGTGAAATCCAATATATGAAAATATATCATAATATTCGTGAAATTTTGTTTTGGACTTTATGTCTAAACAATGACATATCCTCAACCCCGCGATTTTAACTCTAACGGGCAACAATTATCATGGCCTCCTTATATGAAAAATAAGTAGACGCTTTGAAACCCGGTTGCTAGCATAGTGTACAAATCCTTAATAAAATGAGAAAGAACTAAACCTAATAGTTAATGAAAAATATGTTTTATTATAAAACCATTCACTTTTGGTACTAGAAAATCATACTTATTTTTAGCAATTGAATATGAAATCCTGGAGAATTCGAAAAATTCGATTTTGGACTTTGTGCCCAATTATTGATACATTCTGACCTCTTCGATTTTAACAATTAAAAACAAAATATATTTCCTCTTTATATAAAAGTAAAGGAAAAAGTTTATATAAGGTTGTAAGTTTAAAATGTAGAATTAAAGATGCACCTCAAAAATCCATCGAAAAAGGTTGTTTTAATCTTGAAAAACCCTCCAATTGATTATCTCATCATCGAGATGTATAAATATGAAAAAAAAATATTTTTAGTCTCAGAAATAATGCATCTTGCAATACATTATCTAGATTGTCCATTTTTAAGATTTTCATATGTTTATAGATCTACCTTATTTTAACAATTTTTGGAGTTTAAAATTTTATAATTAGATATGAAAATAAATTTTCAGATAATCCTAAGAATTTTTTACTATGGTAAAATTTCGAGGTCCACCTTAATTGGATCATTTAAGGCTACAACCTTATAGAAACCAAACCCAAAAGTAAATAGCAAAGTAAATAGCCTTATACTATATATATATATATATATATATATATATATATATATATATATAAACTCTTATCAACGTCTATAGGCGAAAATGAACAATGATTTCGCCTACCCTCATCGTCATCCAAACTTCATCGCACTGTCACAATTGTCCGGTAGTGTTTTCTTTTTCATTTTTTTTTCTGCAAATCTAAATTACTTGAAATTTGAAGCGTATATACATTTTAGTGAGGCTCACCTAATAAAAATATGAAAAAATAATTCAGAAAATATTGATCAAAATACCCCCGAAAATTTATGAAGGTATTTTGGTCAATTTATATTTTACGAATTATTTTTTTCGTATTTTTATTAGGTGCACCTCACTAAGATGTACTCACGCTCCAATTCTTAGTTCATTCCGATTAGTAAAAAAAAAAATGAAAAATGAAATACTACCAGACAAATGTGACAGTAAGATGAAATTTGGATGGTGATAAGGTTAGGCAAAATCACTATACATTTTTGCCTATAGCCATTTTGTAGTATTCCTATATAGAAAAAATCTAGGAATATGCCACTAGCTCATATGAAAATATGAGCCCAACGGCTCAGATTAAATCTGGGCCGATCTAAAGACCACAACTGTCTGGTAGTGTTTGAATTTTAATTTTTTTTTTCTACAAATCCAAATCATTTGAAATTTTAGAAGTGTATTCATAAAAAATATTTGAATCTTCGAAAAATATCAAAAAAATATTTTACATGAAATAAATTGACCAAAATACCCCCACAAAGTTTTGAAGGTATTTTAACCTTTTTTTTCACGAATAATTTTTCTTGTATTTTTATTAGGTGCGCCTTGATGAGAAGAACGCACACCTAAAATTTCAAGTGATTTGGATTTGTACAAAAAAAAATTAAAATTTAAACATCAAATGAGATCGTGACCGTCAAATCGACCCATATTCAATCTGGGTCGTTGGGCTCATATATTCATATGAGCTAGTGGGCTAATCCCAAGTTTTTTCGATATATATATATATATATATATATATATATATATATATATATATATATATATATATATATATATATATATATATATATATATATATATATATATATATATATACACGTTAATCACTACAGTAAATGCCAACGGCCCAGATTGAATTTGGGCCGATCTGACATACCTCATTTCGTGTTTGAATAATTTTACTTTGTTTTTCTATAAATCCAAATCATTTAAAATTTTTAGGCGTGTGTTCTTCTCATCAAGACACACCTAATAAAAATAGAAAAATAATAATTTTTGAAAAAAAATTGATCAAAATACCCCTAAAACATTTTCGGGGTATTTTGGTCAGGTTATTTCGTATAAAATACTGTTTTGATATTTTTCGTAGATTCGTTTACTTTTTAAGAACACATGCCTAAATTTAAAGTAATTTGGATTGGTAAAAAAAAAATTAAAATTCAAATACTGCTAGACATTCGTGATCGTTAGATCGGCTAAGATTCAATCATGGCCGTAGGCATTTACTGTAGCAGTATGCCCATGTAGAGAACATTTTTCCTATATATATATATATATATATATATATATATATATATATTTCTTTGAGTATATGCTGCAAGAAAAGCTCTTCATAATTGTAATACATAAGTTAGTGCCCTGAACTCTGAAGCAGTGCAAGTCCTTGGAGATAAAAGCTGCCGATGGCTGCTCTCAAAACTGAACCACCACATTCTCTCAAAGTCATCTTTTCACACACGCGCAAGTACAACATCACTCTCCAACTCCCTTTGTCTCTCATGCACTCAGATACACCAAAGATGCTCTCTCTCTCTCTCATGCACATTCACAATCTCTCTCATGTTTTACACTCTATCTCAAGCACAAGATCTCTCTCTCCCTCCCTCTCTCTATCTCTAGTTTTGCACTCTCTTAATGCTTACTGACACGTAGGGATGGCAATGAACCCGATTAGACCCCGGATCCAACCGTTGTACTGACTTTGGGTCCAGAGGTCTAAATTTGGGACTTAAATATCATTTGGATTTGGGTCCAAGTCCGGGTCCAGTCGAACCCAACCCATACCAGTAGTCATGAGGTATATTAGGCACTACTTAAGCAACACTTATAGTGTTATTGGCAAAAATAAGAAGCTAATAGGAATAGGGTATATGATGGTTAAAGAAGGAAAAAAAAAAGCACACTCATAGGGTGGCAATGAATCTGATTAGACCCAAGACCCCGACAGGCAAACCCGAGACCCGATGGGTCTGGCAATAGATCCAAATTTTGAACTTGAATGTTATTCCGGTCTAAGTGTGAGTCCGGGTCCTGCCGTACCTGACCCATTGCGACCCCTACTGACACATAATATTTCACTCTCTCTCTCTCCAAAATCTTTCTAGTCCTCTCTCATGGTTTCTCTCCACACACAGCTTGACAGGCGCACAATGACAGAGCAAGCTATATGCCCCACCAATTGATTCAAGCACAAAAACGAACTCCAATACCTTTTCACTGCTTATATAATGCAGATGAAAAGTTATTAGGTTCAGTCTTGTGACCACGTGCCCCACCAACTGACCCAGTTTGGCACGTGCCACATGGGATCATTCCTTCTTCCCAAATGTAACTTAACTTTTTATACTTTTCATTTTTCAAAACAAGAGCTAAGGCTCAAAACAATAAATTAGAGCCTATCTCAAAATTTTCACTAGATGAGGTTGTTTTGATGTTCAAATAACCTCAAATTGATTATCTCAACATCAAGATGTATGAACATGAGGAAAAAAAAATAAAAGGGTTTCAGGTTTTGAAAATAGTGTATTTTGTAACGTATTTTTGGACCGTCAATTTTCAAGATTTTCATAGATACGTTGATCTACATTATTTTTGAAACTTTAAACTTTATAAATAAAGATAAAAATATATTTTAAGGCTATCACAAAGATTTTCAGTATTGAAACCACATTTCTCGACACTATTTGAAGGTATCAACAGTATTTGAAGGTAGGATCTCTAAACTCTAAAGGTTACAATTTAGTCCGTATTTACAATGTCAAATACTTTTTTCTAAATGACTAGCATTTTTTCCCCATATTTCAGTCCCTGACCATCATTTCCTTTCTTTCATCAAAAGGAAAAAATTGGTGAGCCCATGTTCATGTGCCTTCCCTGTCGAAATATGGTGCAATGATCTTAACCATTAGAAAGGAATTTTGGATCTAAAATTTCAATATGGTGCAATGATCTTAACCATTAGAAATGAATTTTGGATCTAAAATTTCATGGGACACTGATTTTAACCACCAGTCCAAAAATAGGAATCTAAATGTTCAAAAGGAATCTTATACTATACAAGTAAGGCACACTTTTAAAATTTGCGTGACGATACAGTTCCCATGTCAGAAACCTTGTGACGACTTAAAAATGCATGTTAAACTCTATTTATGAAATTTTAAATTTCATAAATAGTATGGATCAAGCAAATATATAAACACTTCAAATTTTTGAAATAGACGGTCCAGATAACTTGTTAGCATGCACTACGTTTAATACTAGGAATTCTTTTTCTTTATATGTATACATCTGAGGATTGAGATGATCATTTAGAAGGTTGTCTAACTTCCATAACACACTTTTTTACTTAATTTTTGAGGTGCACCTCATTTCTATAGTACAAGGTTCCAACGTTGTTTTTTTTACATCAAAATAAGTAAAGGAAAATTGGTTCATGCGGGCTACAATATGCGGTCCAAAGGTATAAAGCATCCATCTTAAAATTAGATGTAAATAGTTGGTCCATCTAAAAACAAGTGTAATTAACGGTCCAAATGTTTTATTAATATAATTATTATTCTTAGTTTTCAATTTATTTATTTTTTCATATTCATATTCTCCATGTTAAGGATTATTCTAAAAATTAGGCAAATTATATTTAAAAAATATATTATTTGCCAAGCCCGCATTTCTACAATATGCGGGCTGGCCGCATAGAAACCATGTCCATAAGTAAAAGCTCACCTCAAAAAAACTTTCAAATCGATCATATTGGCATTGACCACTATGGTTGTAAAAAAAAGTTAATATTTCAAGCGCCCTAAAAGAAGTGTATATTGTAATACATTATCTATATCGTCCATTTCACCTTAAAAATAAGTGTTCACAAATCCACAAGATCTGTACTATTTTTTTTCTTCAAATTTTGTATTCCGTATTGGAAATTAAATTTACGGCGATCATGGAGATTTCCGATGCCCAAAAGTGCTTTTCGGACAAAGATTCGAAGTGACACCTTACTTTTTCATAAAACCTAGGCTTTATAGAAACTGCACCCAAAATTAAAATAAATGGTTCAAAAACAAATTTTCCATTTTAAATGGTAAATGTGACAGCTATGCTTGCATTTGTTTTATGAAGCTGATAATGAGGTCCATAAAACAAAGGAATTTTGAACTCCCTTGTCCTCTTGACCACTTGGTTTTCTGATTTTTCATTCTTTCACCTGTTGCCTAGGCCTGAAATGTTGGAGAGAGAGGAGTCTTGCTGGTTATTTGGCCTACTATGTGCCTCCATATAAAGTAACATCAGAGTCTAGAGAGAGAGAGAGACGAGTAATGCATGCATGGCAGATGGTGGCTCAAATTAAAGTAGTATTACGGTCCATGTGCTTTTGTTTCCCTATTATCTGCCTCATTTGAACTTGGACAAAGAAAGGTGCAGGGTCTCGCACCCAAAAAAAACTGAACAGAGAGAGAGAGAGAGAGAGAGTTGTTCGGGCAGAAATGTGAGTTGGTTGTTAAAATAATGCTACAATCCATGTGCTCTCATATTTCTGTGTATTAATCCAACCTTTTTTTTCTATTGGGTTTCGTTTGGACAGCGAATGGTATGGGGATCTGACCACCCTAAAGCCAGGACGACGATGACCTTCACTGTTTTGTCCCCATTCGACCAAATGCCTCATCTTCACGCCTGTTAACACCTCTCTCCTCATCTTCACGCCTATAACACCTCTCCCCTCTCCATCTAACACTACACCCATCCCTCTCTCCCCGTGTCGTTCCTCCATTTAAAAGCCCCTGTGTGTTGTTCCCCTATGTAACAACCCCTGTTTCTCTCACTCTCTCATATGCCTTACACCGATCGCTCTGAGATGCCTCGTATTTCATTCTCTAGTGACGACGTTTGCAGAAACCGGGAAGCTGGCCCTGTGAAAGGCGACCCTGACTTCGAATTCATAGTGTTCAACTCCGACACTTTGGTCACAGCAGACGAGCTTTTCTTCCAAGGTAAATTGCTCCCCCTTCGCCAGCCCTCATGTTCATCCCAAGCTTTGATGCACAGAGTAAGCTTCAACTGTGAGGAGAGAGAGACTAAGGCTGGTGGACCATGTGGGGTCGAAGAAGAGATAGAGAAGAAGGCTACGGTGGTTATCTGTGGCGAAGAGGACCCCTCTCCGAGGCCCCCCACTTGCTCTGGCAGGTGGAAAGAATTGTTAAAGCTGAGGTTGTGGAGAGCACAGGCTCCATCCTCCAAGAGCGAGCGCAAAGTATCCAACGAGAGAGTAGATGGAGTGACAAGGGTGGAGGAAGAGAAAGAAAGTGCAGTGAAGGCTGGGGAGGAGAGAGAAAGTGGATTGAGGAAGGTGGGGGAGGAGAGAGAAATTCTATTGGAGGAGGATAGAGAATGTGAATTGAGGAAGGTGGAGGAGGAAAGAGAAATTGGATTCAGGAAGGTAGCGGAGGTGAGAGAATGTGGAGTGAGGAAGGTGAAGGTGAGGTTTGATAAGGAGGCTGCGGCAAGGAAGAGAGAGAGTGTGAGGATATGCACAAGTGTGCGTGTCCGTCCCGTGTTGAACGTTCCGGTGTGCTCGAGTGTGAAGAATCATGGAATTCCTCGTCTTCTTCCAGCCCCACAGAGGAGGCCAGTTCGAAATATCAGAAACTTTGTGGTAGGAGGGGCCGGTGGATTCTAGCATCGATGGAGAATCCGCTGTTGTTTGACATTGTATATACAACCTCTCTGTGTTTTCTTCTCTAACTATCCTTTTCAGTTAACAAGATGAATCGCCCTGTTTGATTCGAGTTGTTTGTGTCCATTGAATATTTAGAATATGCTCTTGAATTCTTTGTTTTCAATGGAAGCCCTTCAATGGACTCATCATTATTTTTTGGGTTGGGTTTGTGGAGAGAGAGAGAGGTTAAACTTTTGTATAATATAGACATGGTTTTCTGTCAAAAAACTCTAGCAGTTCAATGACATTAAAGGAGAAAATGACATTAATAAGAGGAAACATATGGAGAAAATAATACTCAATTGGGTCTGATTCATTGAATTTGTAGAAGCCATGTTACAGACAAGATTCAAGTAACAGAGCGATTAGTAAAACACTAGCTTAATATGCAGTATTTGGCAATCTCTCTCTCTCTCTCTCTCTCTCTCTCTCTCTCTCAGTCAGCCAGATGGCACCATTTGCTCATTAAATACAAATAGGGAGATGACATTGGGCATCCAACAAGATCACAACCAATACAATCACTGATCAATTCATAAAATATTCATAAACAATTTGATAAAGAAATATTATAGAATGGGTCTTCATCAATTGTCAACATTCCAGCCTCACCAACTCACAATATGAGAGAGAGAGAGGCCAAACAAACAGACGATGAAATCAATAACTGAACAAAATATCCACATGTCTCACAAGGAAGGTCTGTACAATTCCATATCTTAAAATCCACACATTGCCCACACATTAGAATCAGCCATTAAGCTCCTTAAAATCTACACATTGCCCACACATTAGAATCAGCCATTAAGCTCCTCAAGAACATTGACCTAGCTCAGCCAAGGGAAAAATCAAAAAACCAAAATAACTCTTGAGAGGAAGAAGCCATAAGCCATAACAGACCTGGAAAAGTTGGAAAAATCATCAACTCTGTATACAACCATACTTACAAAGGACACTATATAATCATTAACAATGTTAAAATATAATATCAATAAAATAATACAACACTAAGAAAATTTAGATACTCAAAGGCAGCTCACCATTTTTACTATGTTGCTGCCCCAGGCATTGAGTTAACAAGACGGTTGCCAGGAGATACCCTACAAACAAGATCAATGCTTGATCATAATATTCAAGAAGACCTCATGAATATTAACTCTGTTATGGTATTAACTTCTTCTTCCTATGGCGCAGAGAGAGAGAGAGGAACATCTACCTGAGGTCCAGTCCAGGTTTAGTCTGCAGACTATTAGGTACTACACCAGTGAGGTTGTTGTTCTGTAACCAACTGTAATACAAAAGCATAAGAAAAATTAAAATCTGAGCCTGAGAAGGTGGAAAAGAACGTAAACAGATGCTTAGTAGAAGAAATGCAGAAAGTAGTCTATCTTTTTATCGGGCGAGGAGGGTGGTTAGTTATCCATTCTTCAATTAAGACAATTTTTTTTCCCTTATCCTACGCTCATATTCATGTAATTTCATGGCTTATTTAACCAACGCTGACCTAAAAATGATGAAAATAGCATAAAATTAGAAGAAATCGTTATCAAAATAGAGAATTCTGAACTCACAGTTCCCTGAGACCGCTGATATTTCCAAGAGTAGGAGGAATCTCTCCGCTGAATTGGTTGTTCTCCAAATGCCTTCATGACATGATTCCAAAACAAAACATAAGGAAATGGTAATCAGAAAGCACAAAGAGAGAAAGAGAGAGATGAAGATGAAGATAAAAGGGAATGTGAATTTTTACAGGGAAACAAGTCTTCTTAAAGGGCTGAAGTCTGGTATAGACCCTGAGAGGTTGTTATTCCCGAGCCAACTGAAAATAAATCACACGCAACAGCGAAGTCAGGAAACCAAAAAGAGCATTTCAAGTTACATGATTCTTTTGGGCAAATCTCCCTCCCTCCCTCCCTCCACAAAGAGAAAAATAAATTTCAAGTTACATGATTCTTTTGGGCAGATCTCCCTCCCTCCCTCCACAAAGAGAAAAATAGATTTCAAGTTACATGATTCTTTTGGGCAGATCTCCCTCCCTCCGTCCCTCCACAAAGGGAAAATAAATTTCAAGTTACATGATTCTTTTGGGCAGATCTCCCTCCCTCATTACGTGCAAGTTAATTTTCCAACAGTAAGGGGTTAAGTATCCAAGAGAAGGGGAAAATTCAGATGGCTTACATGTCAGATAATGCAGTTAAATTGGCAATTCTAGGCGATAGCGATCCAGAAAGACCCAGTCCCGTCAAATTCCTGAAATAACAAACATAAATGCTGATAACAAAGGAAGAAAAAGAAAAAGAAATCCAATAATTTCCTTAATTAAAAAAATGGTTGAATCAATCAAAATCCTCACTTCAGATCAAAATTTCAACTTACAGGGCAATAACACGTATCCTTGAGCCTTCAGAGCATGTTACTCCAGTCCATGAGTATTGGCGAGGCAAACAAGGGTCACCTTGCCAATCAAGAGGCACCTTTGCCAAGCTTCTTTTCATGACCTCCAAAGCAATCACTACAAATCAAAGATAGCAAATGATACAATGAGGACACACTAACTCCCGAGGAACCATAAAATTTATTTAGCGAGTTTTTCTGATGGAACTGTAGAACTTATTGAAGAACAATTTTTCTGCCATAAAAAAAAATATAGAAAATCAACAGGGAAGACATAGTTTTTGATAAAAACAAACATTCCTTTCTAACAACTTGCTTCCTCATAAACACCACTCCTTTTATTTGAAAGTAGAGAACCTTTCTAACAACGTGCTTCCTCATAAACCCCACTCCTTTTATTAGAAAGTGAAGAACCCCATCTTTTTCAAGAACTAGATCTCTGATAAAACCAAAGAATTAATTGGAAGTTAAAGCTTTCGAAGATCCTTACCATCTCTAGTTACAGTTCTTCCACCGAGCATTAAGACCTGAAGAATCTCTCCTCCATTAATCAGAGGCCCAACTGTAGAGCCCTCAGCTGGGGTCATGACAATCTGGATGTGTCCAGAGAGAGGCCACATTGTTGCAAAAACAACAACACCGGATGTTGTGACATTCAAATTGCGAAAGAAAGTCACTCCATTCACTGAGACGTTGAAGACCCTCGATGATCCAATCTCACGGTTATCTTCAAAGTAGAGAGCAACGTAGTAGCTTGAATTGGGAAGAGGGAAAAGAGGCCATTGCAATTCAAGAGGGTTGGGTAGATTTGAAGTCAAAGAGGTTTTAAAGATTCTAGCGGGGGGCATGTTCCAAAACCCAGTTGATGAGACGTTCCCGGTTTTGTTCACTGTTGGGCTAGAGTCTGTGAAGGGACCCCAGAAACGATCAAAATGGTCGTCAGGGTACCTATTTTTGCAAATTAGAGAGAAGAGTTATGTTTCTCTCCCACACACATTACGAAATTACATAAAACAAAATACAATTGAAAGACAGCTGAATTCATCCGACAACACTGAGACTGATGCGTCTAGACGCCGAATTGTCGAAACTTATTGCACAAAAATAATTAATTAATAAACAAGTATCATCAACTCTCTCTTACTCCCTCACACATATTTAAAAAACAGATAAATTTATTCCCATGATTCTTTAACAAATAATACCAAGATGGCAGCATGCAAGTATTGGAGTGCTAGTAACTAATCAAAGCATCAAACAGTAAATATATAACACACAAACACACACTGTTTCTCACACCCACCTCTACGATTATCAGGCACATAATGATCATATTGCTACGAATCAACATCATGACCTGAAACTTTGTGCTAGTTGTCTGGTGTCATAAACAATCAAAAGAATTACAAAGAAAGAACTTGAGTTCGAAGAGCGAAGGAACCATACGAATTGGAGCTAACAGGGAACAAATTACAATTAAAGAAAAACTCAAAAATAGAGAATTCAAAGGCAAGAATCATCCAAGGAAATTCATCGACACATTGATAATAAGAGCTTATTGATCAAATCAGAAGAAAAACAATAGAAATTTAAGCACACCAACATGAAAAAATTTGGAAAATACTTGAAAATTCAAGCACCAAAACACAAAAAAAGTTCAGTAACTACCTGATGATGGGGCCTCCATATCCAAAGCTATCTCGAGCAACCGTTGCAAGAGCATGTTGAGAGAAGTCGGTCGAATTATACACAGAGTTCCCAATTTGTGTCAATTCAAGAGAAGATATAAAGGGGTGAGATCTAGTGAGAGAATTCCTAGCGAGACACACGCTCAAGCTTTTACCAGTGGCTTGAACCATAATTTCATAGTAAGAAGAGAGATTCAAAGCATAATCAGAAGAAGTATTTACGGTGCTCCATAGTGTTCCTTCAACCAATTGATCGAAAATTGGTGGCGTTTCGCCCCCATCAAAAGAACCATAGAAAAATGTAGTTCTAACCAGGTATCGAGCGCCTTTGATTACAGGGAGAACATAGCAAAATTTGCGAGCTTTGGTGTCCGGAAAATATCGGAGAGAGGATAGAGTGGTTCGGATGTGGGGTGTAGAGAGAGAAGTTGTGTTTCCTGTGTTGATGAAATCGGAGTCGGGGAGCCATTGAAGGCCGGCTTCTGAGGTTGGTCGAGGAGCCCCACAGTCCAGAAGAAGACCTGAAACCAAAAAACCAATTAAGAGAAAAGGACGAAACGAGAGAGTGCAAAAACCCAATCGAAGCGAGAGAGAGAGAGAGAGAGAGAGAGAGAGAGAGAGAGAGAGAGAGAGGGAGCCCGATTCTGAGAAAAGCAAGAAACTAGAGAAGGAAAGAGTCCAAAACCCACTTCTGAGAAGAACAGGAAACTAGAGAAAGAGTTTAAAACCCAAGAGAGAGAGAGTCCAAAACCCAATTCAGAGAAAAGCATCACAAGAGAGAGACTGTACCTGGGGATTGAGCGTTTAGGAAGGCTGGGAGCGCGATGAACCAGATGAAGAAGAGAGATAAAGACATGGCGGAACAGAGAGACAAAGACATGGAGACAGAGATACGCGCCGCTACATATTGAATGCGAGGTGGACTGCTACATTGATTTGCAAAAAGCTCTCTACCAGAGTTGAAGAAGGGAAGAGAGAGAGGATGGCGAAAGCGCGTTGAATGAGTCGAGATTTTGAAGGGAATGTGTGCGAAACTTGAAAACCGAGGAATCCCTCCAAACAAAAAAGCTAAAAATCCACGGCCTCTTTTTGCATTTTTTAGATCAGAATAACAGCAATGTCCACCGTCTAATGCGCATGCGGGATCGTATTGTATACTAACTCCCTCAGGCCGAAGATTTATTCGAACAAATATTTAGCCAAACTTACATATAACCCCCGGTAGCATATTTGTTATGCAACTTACTCCCCACCAGTGTTTTTACTTTCACGTTTTTTTTACCAAAAAAACATTTTTGACAAAATGCCCCCAACCATCCTAAAAATTTTAAAAATACAAAACTACTCTTATTTTATCTTTTACCTCTCTCCTGCTTTACTTTACCTTTTACCTATTACCCTATTCCTATGCCCTTCTCTTTCCCCTTCCACGAGATAATTACGGCAAGAGGACCCACAGTCCACAGACTCCCTCCCTCTTCCTTACGCTCGCTCCCAGTAGAGCTCTCTCCCCTCTCCCTCTTCCAGAGGTTTTTTGGTCCGAGTGCTGCCCCCTCTTTCTCCCTTCTATTATCTCCTTCCTTGAATCTAGGGCCCGATCTCTCTCTTTATGAAACAACTATCAATTTCTTCGGCCCAGCTTAAGCCCCCAGAGTTCATAACTCCAGTTCTTTTTATTATTAGCTAACATGCAATACCACCCAAAAGCAAAAAAAAAGAAAAAGGCTTGAGGGATAGAAAGAGAGAAACGGTCCGGCAATATATAGGGGCGGTCCAGAAGAAAGAGTTTATGGAATCACAGCGCTCCAGCTCTGCGTAAGTGCGTTCTGGCAATAGAACACTTTGGAGTCACAGGGTTCCGACATTACGTAAGAATGATCCAACAGTGGAACACTCTTGAGTCATAGGGCTCCGATACTGTGTAAGTGAGGTTCGGTAGTGAATCAAGCGTTCCGGCACTGTACAAGTGCGGTCCAACAGTGAAACACTCTCGAGTCACAGGGCTCCGACACTATGTAAGTGCGGTCCGATAATGGATCAAGCACTCTGGCACTGTGTAAGTGCGGTCCGACAGTGGAACACTCTGGAGTCACAAGGCTCTGACACTGTGTAAGTGAAGTTTGGCGGTGGAACACTCTGGAATTACAGCGCTCCAGCACTATGTAAGTGTGGTCCGGCAATGTGCTAATCGGGTTCGAAAGTCAACATCAAATCTAACCAAATTGATTTTTGTTCACGAGAAGGGCACTTCCATCTTAAAAAATAAACTTTTTCCCTTGGTGGTATTTAGGTAGAAAATTTCTTTTGGAGAAAAAAGTGCGAGAAAAAGTAAGGTTGGGGATAAGTTATATAGAAAGTGTGGTCTTGGAGGTCTTTTATAATTTATCTAAAATTTTTTAGAGAAAAAAAGTGAGTGAAAAAGTAAAGTTGGGGGTAAGTTATATAAAAAGTGTAATCTTGGGGGTCTTCTGTAATTTTGCTAAAATTTTATCTGAATTTTGAACTCCACGATTACTAAGTAAGGATTTGGATTTTTCTATAATTTGGTCCAGCCCTCTCTTCGAAACTCAGATGGTACCTGATTCAAAGCTATTTTTTAAACTATTTTTTTCAAGCCCATAGACTCTGCAATTTGATTTTTTTCATTTTTTTTTTTAAGGTGATCCTCCTAAGCGGATAATGTATCGGCCTTAAGCCTGAACAAAAGAAGAGGGTTGTGTTAGATAAGAAACACGTTTTGGCACCTCTATGTCATGTGTCATGAATAGTGACTTATGGTTTAATTGAAGAAATGGCCCTTAATAAAACGAAAAGACGGAACGAGACTAATATACCCAACCCCAAATAAATGAGATAAGACAGGACAATAACCTTCCTCGTAGCAAACGAGCTTACATTCCAAGGTCTTAGCATAGGAGCAAAATGACGGTATGCTCGTGCAGGATAACCTAATATTTTCACTTCCCCCAAGACAAAAAACGTTTTAGAGAGGGACGAATGTCATCGAGGATCATATGCCCCCCTTCACCCTTTTTTTTCCTTTTCTAATTTTCAATGGCTTGGATAAAAAAAGGAAAAAGCTTATATAGAGCCGACGCTCTAAACAATCAAATAAGAGCTTACCTCAAAATTTTCACCAAAAGAAGTGATTTTGATGCTCAAATATCTTTAAATTAATCATATCTACATCAACATATATGGACATGAGAAATAATATATTTCAAAATTTGAAAATCGAATATTTTATAACACATTTTTTAACAGTCTAGCAAAAAGATTTCCAATATTAAAACCACATTTCTTGATATTATTTGAAGATAGGCTCTAATTTGATTCTCTGGAGCCTAGGCTCTATACAAACCGCACCCATTGAGTCTATTTTAAATTAGATATGTTTGGGTTAGGTATCATTTGGCAAAGAGTACAGCTGCTGGCGTGTTGAGGGAAAATTTATCAAAAATAAATAAATTCTATTTGACCATCATGCCCCTCACCACTCGTATAATTTGGACTTTGGACCGAGTCATGTTCTCTATTTTGTGGAATATTAGTAGATAAAGTCATGAAACGAATAAATAAACCACCAAATTTGTGACCTTAAAAATTAAAACAAACACTCAAAACAGGATTTCTGTTAACTTCGGGTGAGCTTCCCCTCAATAAATTATGAGAAGAGATTCAAAGACAACAAATCCATTCATTTGCATAGTTAGTCACCATCTCTCTCTCTCTCTCTCTCTCTCTCTCTCTCTCTCTCCAATTGCATAGGTAGCCCAGCCTGAAACAAAGCAAGATGGGCCTGGGCCCAACAAAATTGGTTTCAGGCTCGGCCAGATTTCAAACTGATGAGGCTCAAGCCTGTAAAAATTGGTTCATTCCCCCACAGGCCTTATACAAGTATACAGAGGGTATCGCTTGAATAAGGAGTGTGGCGAGCTTGCATTAGGTTGAAACCTTCACATCTAGAACCTTTGCCATAAGATGCAATTTTGGTGTCAAAAATTCTTTCAATGGCCCGAGAACCTATTTTCACTATAATTATAAAATTTTAAACTCCAAAATTGATTTAAATCAAACATACTTACAAACATACGACAATCTTGACAAGATGTATTATTTTTGGGAGGTCAAAGCATCTTTTTTGATGGATTTTTGGGATACACCTTAATTCCACAACATAAGATGTCGACTTTATATTTTGCCCCTTCCAAGCCAAGCCCCAGTCCAAACCATAGGCCTTTAACAACCCAGCCCAATTTAAAGCCTGCAGACTGGACCAAGCCCATTACAACCCTATTTATAAGTTCCCAATCTTGAGAAAGCGAGAGAGGTCCAATAAATTGCACTAACCAACTCAAGCTGCATGAGAATAAAGTGAGGCCAAAAGCCTCAATGGAATTCGCAAATTACATTGAAACTCATGAACTTGCCTAGTGAACAGTGCTGGCCATCATTCAGATTCTGAAACCCACTCCCCGTTTGTACAACCATGGCCCCAGAAAGTAAGCTTTATTCCGACTTTCTCTCTCATGATTCCAGTTCTCTCAAATCACCTGAAGGTGGCATTAAAGCTCTACACATTCATGGAAGCTGAGGGGTGCGGCCGCAATACTCTCGAAAAATAGTCCCGAATCTCAGGACTTATTCGCTGAATTAGTTGTGAATGCCTGCAAAAACCATCCACCCAAAATAGTAAATCTCAATATCAATAGTAAGACTAATCGCTTCATACGCAACCAGAAATTACTAGGTGATGAAGCATATATTTGACATGACAGGTAGGGGGGTCTGATATTCTGACACATGCACACAGGGACACACGCACGGACACACACACACAAGCACACATGTTTAAACAAAATATTCGGATAATTTGCTAAGAGAGATTTTGACATGTTTCGATTCTCCCTTCTCTAAGGAGAAAAATCAACTTTTTTTTTAGAGAGAGGGGGTTTGACATACTCAGGTTTCTCGCTCATCTTCTGGTGGTGCTCCAAAATGAACAAAACACACGTGTGCCTCAGGGTCATGGCATGATAGGCCTCAGCCAACTCATACATGCAAACCACATTATCAAGTGATATGTCCTGAAACCCGGGACCGCCCGTTAAAATAAAGCCCACATAATAAAATTAAGATGTTTTAGACATGCACATTCTCTATTCAAAAGGAGCAAGAACAGGAAGAAGAGTAAATGGTTTCTCTCAATACAATCTCACCTCACAAAAAAAAAAAAAAAAGAAGATAGCCAGAAGAGGCATGTGGATCTCTTTGTTTCACCTGGCCAATGGCATACTCGCATAGTCGCTTGAGACCTTCTAAGAGATACTGATCTGCGGCTCTAAGGAGATCTTGAGCAATGTCTAGAGTTACGTCTACTGTTCCTGTGTATATGAATCTGTGACCAAACAAAGAAGAGCATCACTCAAGCCCATTCACAGAAACACATAAAATTGTCTGTCTGCCTGTGCACGTGCGTGTGTGCATGCTGTGTGCGTGCGTGTGTGTGTGCTGTGTGTGCATGCATGTGTGTGTGTGCATGCGTGCATGTGAGGGTGGCTTGAGGAAGACCAGAGATATATGAGGAAAGGAAAGACCAAATAAAAAAAAGAATGAGAGGGAGCAGGACAACCAAGAAAAACAAATGACATGTTTTGCTCCTCACCTCATCATCAATTCAAAGGCCTCCCATCTAATATTGGGGATCTCAATGTCCTTGGCATCCTTCTCCTGCAACGTGTTCACCACACAAAGCACGCATGAATTATAAGTTAAAATATCCTGACATATTCATCAATCTAGCGTGTAACTGAATCCCCTTCTAAAGCCCACTGCACTGTACGTTCAACACAAATATAAAGGATATCCTCACTGGAACAAATATATTTTTCTAAAGTGTACCTAAAATCAAGTTTATACTGCATAAAATTGACTTCCACACACTCTTGAGCAATTTGAAGGAAGAGATTGAATTTGTTCAGAAGTTAAACTTCTAGAAAATCTAGAAAAATAAGTGTGGTCCAATATTAATCACCACGAAAAAACTGTGTTTGATGCAGTGAGACTCGGAAACACACACAAGCTTCTAGTTTACTATATAAGGCTTCATTGGCTCATTTCACAATGTGACCAACATTCATACCATAACATATATCTTGGATTTTTGTTAATCACTTGATTTTACTTTTTTTGAGGTAGATATAACTTAATTTTACTTCAACTTGAAGTGGTCCTCTTAAGTGGTTTATAGATATGTATAAGAGCAATTTTGCATCTAGTACTTGCAATATTGTTGCATTTAGTAAGTTTGGTTATTGTATAGTTGGAACTACATGCATAAGTAAAAACTATTTTGAAATACCAACAGGTATATATGCGTTGGCCATTCATAAGGTGCCACCCTATTCCTTGTGGACAACAGCTACATGTGGTCCTGGGTTAGAGTCATCAGCAAATACAAAAAGTGTTCAAATTGCAATGAAGTTAAGACACCACAAACCGTAACCAAAATACAAAGATAAAATATGGCAAAAATAATTAATTTCAAAGGTACTTCTCAATTAAATATGGCAAAAACAATATAAAGCTCACATTTAAGATAAAATATGATCTGAGATGTGGTATCTTACCCTATAGCCACCATCAAACATTGCACGAAATGCGTCAGAAGAGGCAAGCAATGCAATTCGATGTGCATAAAATCGTCTACCTGAGAAAAGGAACAAAAAATTTAACCATCAATTTCATAACTAGCAGTGATCCATACATGACAAAGAAAAGCCGCAGGAACTCAATGAATAACACTTTTGAAAATTTCTCATGCATGAGAAAAATTATTTAAAAAGAACATCACCTTCAACTAAAAATGTAACATCAGATAGAGTAGCGCTGTTTACATACTGTTCACCTAGATAAACCTGCGAAGTTGTTGACATTGGATCCAAAATCTGTAAGCTCAAATATTCACATGCTATGACAAAAGGAGATTGAGAAGACTAAAACAGTTGTAAGTAGTTCAAAGAGGAACCTGTGTATTTCAAATCTTATTTTTTTTGCCGAACTTGTATATTTCGCATCTTGCTAGAACCAATTACATAATCCCAATAGAATAAACCAAACAATTGAGTAACAACATTAGCAATTAATAAACATAAAAACTTACAACTAATGAATGCCATCCAAAATAAAAAAGAAAAGGTCAAACAAATTTCAAAATTAATGACTTTAAAATTAAGAAACTGCATTGTGGAATGACGCCAAAAGAAATATAGATAAATTAATAGTTGCAATAGTTTCTGACTCAATAGAAGGTTTCCCTATGGGTTATCAAAATAAAGCAAAATAGCAAATAATCAATGATAACCACTATGCTCAATCATACAAGAAAGGGATCATAAAAAGTGATGTAAAGTGACCTGTCATATAACATGTCACACTATTTTTGTACAAGATAAAAACATGCGACCTGTCATATGTACAGTACATTTTTACACGATAGAATATGCTTTTATCCACATTTATGTGCTTGCACATAAATATGCAAGCACATAAACCCAAAAAACAAAAGTTTCTGTCTTTTAGTTTTTAGTTTTCAAAAGTCCTCTTACTCATGGCAAATCATGCCTGCTGAAATTCAAGAAAAATTATCAAAGAAAGTGAGAATGCCATAAGATAGGCCTGACATCATGAATGGCATTCACATCACAACCATCAGAATTTGGTTAACTAGGAAAATGCCGACATATGTGTCACCACCAGCATTAAAATCACTTGCGTATGATAAACAAAATTATAACATACATCACAAAAGGTTTAATGACATAGCTAACAGCACAAGACCATGACTATCACTGACATGACTATTCACTACAGTCCAATTCAACATTCTTTTAGAGAATTCCACTTCAACATTTCAATACACCTTTAAAACATGGTCATGATTTATTTAAACCATGTGATATCATTCACGAGGTCCTCTTTCTTTTGCACACTCACCTCGAACCTCAACCCCGCCTCTTCTACCCTCACCCTTGCATTCAAAGCATGGCTCTCTCTCTGACCACCGAGAATTCAGGTCTTCTGTTGGATTGTGATTCACAAAAGAGTGCTGACTATTGATCAAATCCAGAGAAGAGGCGTGCCTTGCCCCAACAGATGCGTCGTGTGCATGGAAGACAAAGACTCCAACGCACACTTATTCTTACACTGTGAGTTTGCCAGTGCCTTGTAGACCGCCGCCCTACTCGAACTTTTTGAGTACTCCTCGGTCACCCCCAGATCCATCCCCCAACTCTTTAAGGCCCTTTCTCTTCACCCATGGGCCGAAGGCAGGGGGACTACTCTGGAGAGCCTATATCACATCCACTCTGTGGGTCATTTGACTCGAAAGAAACAACAGAATTTTCAGGGGAGAAAGATCCACAGTCTCATCTTTGCTCGACAAAATTAGGAATCTCGTAGCCTTTTGGGTCACAAACCATTAAGTTCAATCTTGAAGGTTGCTCCCTTGACAACCCAGGTCCCTCAGGCGTTGTTGGCTTCTTCAGCCTGAATGATGGCAGTACCCTGTTGTCTTTTTCAAAATCCATTGGCACAGCTGACTCCTCTTGCCAAGGCTCTGCCCTTGTTGGAGGGCCTTCGCAAGTTTGATCACTCATGGAGTACTGAGCTTTTGGTGGAAGGAGACTACAATAATGTTATTTCTCGGGCCTCCAATCTCTCACCCTGGCCGTGGCATTTAGACCACATTTTCGAATAAATTTTACACCTCTGTAGTGGCATCAGGGTATCCTGGACCCACATCTTTAGAGAAGCCAATACAGTAGTGCCATTCAAATACCACATTGGGGTCTTAATGTTGGTGCCCCTTCCGATACGTTCTTTCTCTCCCCTTTCTGTCTCTTCTATCTCTAACGGTAAATCCTTTTTTTAACCCTCGGGGTACCGTATAGGGCACCCCTTATGGGTTGCCTAACGTTTATAACATTTTGTTCTAGCAATATATATAGAACATTATCCAAAAAAAAATTGTTCACGAGGTCAATAAACAAGAGGTTGAAAACCTTAAAGCTTGTCACACTCATATAAGGTCCAAAAAGGTAGTGGAGACATAGCACTATCAAGTTCCTTCGTCACACTTGAAGCTCAACTTCGATGGATGCTCACTCGGCAATCCAGGTCCAGCAGGTATAGGGGGCATTTTCAGGAACCATGATGGAGTTTCTCTATTGTCTTACGGCTCCCCCATTGGGACCACAGATTCAACCACAGCAGAAGCCGGTGCCCTATTGGAAAACTTCAACCCTTCTTGGAGCACAGTTCTGGTTGTCGAGGATGACTCAAGAAATGTCATTTCCTGGGCCCCACAAGAGGCTACAACACCAGGGAGACTCATGACTATCTTTGATGAGATTTTAGGAATTGGCAGGCAAATGCAGGTCTCGTGGACTCATACGTGGAGGGAGGCCAATCAAGTAGGTGACATACTGGCTAAGCAAGGAGCTGATGTGGCTTTAATTTTTTGGCAAGAAACTTGCCATATCCTTGTAATTACCAAATGAGTTTTTTAACTGTAACTGTTCCCATGTTTTCACCCATATAGTTTTGTTTTTGCCACGCTCTCTGGCTTTTTGAGCCCCTGGGTTGGGTAATTTTGTACACTGTATACACTTTCAATACAAAGGTAACAGTTCCAAAGAAAAAAATATGTTCCACACTTTGCAGTCAACTTATTCAATGATCACTTACATGGATGTTTCTTTCCTTTAATGGCTAAACACCCATGAAGTTTCAAAGCAAATTTGCACTGCACTTTGAAGGTGAGAACTATGGAAAAATGTCAATAAGAAAAAGGTCCAAACTAAGGGAAGAAGTTTGACTTTCAAAACTCCAATAAATCAACGATGTATATAAACAATGGATATTAACTGTTCTTTAGAAGACAGTCAAACCTGCGGTGTGGGCGATGGAGGAGCTGCATCCATAGGAAAGAGTGCCATGGCCTTGTTGGCCAATGTGTATAATGCAACAGCACTATCTTGCTGCATTTTAGAATCAGTGGAATCTAACATATTTAGAAGTACCTCCAGTCCTGCAAGAAAGCAATATTACTTAACCATCAAAAAATTAGGTGAAACCCTAGAAATCCTGGAAGGGCAAGACAGGAGTTCTACAACTTTTTGTTTCCCCCTTTCCCTTTGCTGAAGTACAAGTTTCTTTTTACACAGTAAAGAGGACAAAAAGAAGTTCAGAATGGAAATTCCAACCTCATACCATGGCATTCAATGAAAATAAACCTCTGGTCATCAGGAGAGCAAAGATGTGCGAGTGCCAAGGCTACTCTCCTCTGTGCAGCCTTCTCTCCTATGCGCAGTAAGTATAACAAATGCTTCAACACCTATCAATGAAATATTACAAAGTAAATAACAGAAAAAAAAAAACATATTTTAGAATTCAACACAAATGCAAGACAATATAGGCTATTGAATAATAGCAGCAGAGGCTGTTAAGTACCAGTTACGTATTGAGAAGTGTAGACATGAATAACAATAGTCAAAAGTCAAGAATAGAAAATTACATGAATAAAAAAATCACATTTTAAAATTTTTATTATCAAAGAAAAATAATGAATAAAAAAACTCACTCTTCCATTAATTTTCTCCTCTAATCGCTTCAGCGTCTTGGCAACACAATCCTTTGTAGCCTGTAACCACATATGAAGTATCATAAAAGAGACCTATAAAGGACAAAAAAAAGTACCAATAGAAATGAGACTTCTCCAAACAGTGATGCCTTCATGGAACCTGTACTTCAAAACCCATATCACTACAAAATACAATGGGCGATCTGGATCCATCTGGATCGGTCCAAAAAAAATTATAAAGTCGGGGTTTGGGAGGGGGGGTGGGGGGGACTGGGCTGAGACCCATACATCCCGGAACCTATTCGGTCACAAACGACTCCCATCCAAATTGGCAATCCGGATGGGGAATCGCCAAGTTTTAAAACACTGGGCAGAACTGAACAACTCCAAATGCGCATCAAAATTACAAGTAATCAAATCCAAGAAACATTCATATTTGTCAATCTCCAGAGAAAGTTAATAAACATGAATTGCAACGATAGGGGAAAACAGCATACTTGAACAATAAATTCCCCATTTTGGAGCTTCTGAACACCCCCAACTCTGATAATATCCGAGACATTATCCTACAAATTGAAAGTTTGCATTACAACATCAGAAATGCATTATTGTTGCAATGCTAGCCAAATATAAGAAAATTTCAATGTATACAGTATAAAAAGAAGAAAACCTGCTACTATGGCATTTCAATGGGAAACTATCAAGCCAATCGGTACCTCATTGTCAGCAAGTCCATAAAGAGCAAATGCAGCGTTGTGCTGTAGAGACCCATTTCTTGAGTCAAGAAGCTTTAGCAAGGGAAGCAAGCCCCCATCATGCGCAATGCCAGCTTGGTTGTGAGAATCCTAATGAATAAAATGCTCATCATTTTCATTATTTAGGCACTCCACACTTTTGTAAACTCTAATGGCAATGCAGCTGTACCATGGGATTGTAGTTCCTAATATAAATGCGAAATTGGAAGGATTATGTAGCCTAGAAACAATTCAAAACTGGTCAACAAGCACACACACGCCAGTATGCAACCCATTAGAAGTATAGGCAGCATTCAAGCTAGCATGTGTGTGTGTGTGAGAGAGAGAGAGAGACTATATTTTTGTAGTTGTGCAAAGTTTCTCTTTTACAACTAATTTTGGAAAACAAGTAGCCTAAATTCTAGGGATACTTATCATATCTTACTCCTTTTTCAACTTATTCTCTCCCATTTTCAGTAATTTCTCTTGAATAACTTCCCCATATTATCTAATTTTTACCCTCTTTCTTTTACACGTGTCTTATATTAAATGAGCTATGCTCTACTTGCATTGGTAAGTAAGACATATTTATATACTCTAGCAGGTTAAAACAATAGTAAAGGTATATACAGGCATTCGCAGCATTGGTAAGTAAGACATATTTATATACTCTAGCAGGTTAAAACAATAGTAAAGGTATATATAGGCATTCGCATTTACCACGTATGCCACAGGTTAAAACATTAGTAAAGGTATATATAGGCATTCGCATTTACCATGTATGCCAGAGACTATGTTTGTAATAGTGCATTGAGAAAGGCAATGAGAATGCAGTGTCGCGTGTTATGTGTGATACTGCCCTGGCAGTCAATGCTCAGGGTTTGGCAACCCCTAGGGAAATCACCATATCATACATGCAGGATTTCCAAAAAAAGGTCTGGACCTCTTTTTTAAGTAGTATATGAACATAATAGCGAGCTGACGCTATTGGAATCTAAACTTACGGGCTAAAATTTGTAATCCATTCCAGACAGAGCCTAAACTATTAAAATGCGACTTCAAATCCTTAATTACCCTCACACTTTACCATAGTAGTCCCTTCATAAATAGAATGGTATATTGAAATAGCACATAAAGTGCGGGTAATATGCATGGGATGCCACACACTTAATATGCCATTATCAAAGGAAATAAGGCATCCAATGCACTCAACCCATTCACATTTAATGTTTTCAAAATGCCCTATGCAAATGGAAACATACCCACCTACAACAATAATTGCAACAAAGGGAAAGGGTAATTGGAATAAAAAATTTATGATGAAAGATATACATGGTGGATGCAATGTACAAGGAAACCATCCTATATATACTCACATGCAAGGTTTAAAAAAACGGATCGATGACTCGAATCGGTCACACCCATACCCGTGTTGGAATGAAGAATCTGTGAATCGAATCGGAGAGTCGGCGGAATCGGTAATTTTTGTCTCAAAAATTTCAATAAATCACTATAAATCTCTAAAAATAGTGTTATTTTAGTTTCTAAAAGAAATTAGGAGTGGTGAATTATGTACTTTCATTACTTTGAAAAAATAGGTGAATACTGAGACGCTATTTTCATGTCTGGAGTATAATAAATAAATAAAATACAAGATTTAGTTATCAATATATAATTATTAATTATAATTAATAATGCTATGTGTGATACTGTACTGGCAGTCAATGCTCAGGGTTTCGCAACCCCTAGGGAAATCACCATATCATACATGCAGGATTTCCAAAAAAAGGTCCGGACCTCTTTTTTAAATAGTATATGAACATAATAGCGAGCTGGCGCTATTGGAATCTAAACTTACGGGCTAAAATTTGTAATCCATTCCAGACAGAGCCTAAACTATTAAAATGCGACTTCAAATCTTTAATTACCCTCACACTTTACCATAGTAGTCCCTTCATAAATAGAATGGTATATTGAAATAGCACATAAAGTGCGGGTAGTATGCATGGGATGCCACACACTTAATATGCCATTATCAAAGGAAATAAGGCATCATATGCACTCAACCCATTCACATTTAATGTTTTCAAAATACCCTATGCAAATGGAAACATACCCACCTACAACAATAATTGCAACAAAGGGACAGGGTAATTGGAATCAAAATTTTATGATGTAAGATATACATGGTGGATGCAATGTACAAGGAAACCATCCTATATATACTCACATGCAAGGTTTAAAAAAACGGATCGATGACTCAAATCGGTCACACCCATACCCGTGTCGGATTGAAGACTATGTGGATGGAATTGGAGAATTGGCGGAATCGGTAATATTTGTCTCAAAAATTTTAATAAATCACTATAAATCTCTAACAATAGTGTTATTTTAGTTTCTAAAAGAAATTAGGAGTGGTGAATTATGTACTTTCATTACTTTGAAAAAATAGGTGAATACTGAGACACAATTTTCCTGTCTGGAGTATAATAAATAAATAAAATACAAGATTTAGTTATCAATATATAATTATTAATTATAATAAATATGATTCAAGAATTTCTATATAACTTAACACAACTCAAAATTATATCAAATTTTTATTGTTGTATAAAATACGTTATTTTGTAAAACACAATCCAAATTATATCAAATTTTTATTGTTGTATAAAATACGTTATTTTGTTAATAACAAATTAACAATAAATAAAATACATGATTTAGTTATCAATATATAATTATTAATTATAATAAATATGATTCAAGAATTTCCATATAACAACTTAACACAATTCAAAATTATATCAAATTTTTATTGTTGTATCGAATACGTTATTATAATAATAACAAATTAACAATAAATTAATTGTTAATATTTGTAAAAGTTAAAATATATTATTTAAAAACACAATCTAGACGAAATACGAAATAACATAATCTATATAACAATAATAATTTATTAAATAACATAACAATTTAATATATTAAATTATACGATGTTTTAATATATCTATAACAATAAAAATTTCAATATAGCAATAACAATTTTAACATAATTATATTAAATAAGTTAACAATAAATTTTTGTCAATGTATAATTATGAACTATAATATTATAATAAACATGATTAAAAGATTATTCGAAGACGTTTTCATATCATATTTTTGTAAATTATAAAAAAGACAGATAAATATAATTAATCTAAAAAAGAAAAACAATTTTTTTTTATAGACCATTTCATTTGATAGATATCCTTCAATAAATAGAGAGAGGGAGTCGAAAATATATTAGACCTCCGCTTGAATATGTATTGGACATCCCTTACACATGAGAGAGTAGGCTCAAAAGATCCCACATCAAAGAATTGTGGTACAAAACGAGCTTATAAAAGTAGACGTCTATGGACGTTAAGCACGCATGTAATTGAAAGAGTGCATGTGAGTGGGGCCCATGATTGCATGAGGAGTGAGGACCACTTTTCAAAATTAAAAATTAAAAAATTTCACAACCCAAAAAAAATTTAAAAAAATTGATTACGTCATAAAAGGTTCGATGGCGTCGATGATGTGTGACCCATTTATGACTTCCTAGCAACGATTGATGATGTCAATGATGATGTGCGACCCATTTATGACGTCATAGCAGCGATTGATGATGTCAATGATGATGTGCGACCGATTTATGATGTCATAGCAGCAATTGATGACATCATCATACCGGTTGAACATGTCAAAACGGTTGGATCCAGTTTTTTGAGCAGATCCGGATCGCCCGATTCGGGATTGGGTCACCCATTTTTTAAACACTGCTCACAAGTGTAGCATCCTTAGTCCAGCAAAACAACTCAAGTACACCATTCATTGATAACATATGTGGATAACACTAACAAAGACCTATATATACTCACAAGCATAGTATCCTTGGTCAACTCACCTACAACATTCAACTCACCTACACCATTCAAAGGTGTTATTAAGTGTTATCCCTTATATATAATATCATATATATGGATAACACTGGCAAACACCTATGAGTGAATTTTTATAATACTTCACTCATGGCTAATCACTATCCAAAGTCCATCAGACAGTTATGATTATCCAATAGTATTTGAATTTTTAATATTTTTTACAAATCCGATTTATCTAAAATTTGGGGAGTATGTACATCTAAGCAACTCGCACAAAAATAACATTTCAAAATAATAAATTGTCAAACTATAAAATGATGAAAATACCCATGAAATATTCACAGAGGTAATTAGTCATTTTTATTATTTGAATTATTTTTTTATATTTTATTTAGGTGCGCCCACTGAGGCACACACACATATAATTTGAGGTTAAAAGTAGCAGACAATCATGGCTGTTTGATGGACTTTTAAGTATTTTTCTATGTATATGTATGTATGTGTATGTAGGGGTAAGCGTGAAAGTGTCCTCCCTACATAATATTTGAGAGCCTTAGAGACATTTGTTCCACCAAAATTTTGCATACACATCTCTTGAATCTCATGAAAAATATAGTTAATAAAATAAAAAATAAAAAAATAGAAAATGGTTTTATTTGGTTCCCATACTGCCACAAATACAAAACAATATCTAGGAAAATCAGGACTTCATTATGCTTCCCGATAAAGGACAATATCTAGGAAAATCAGGACTTCATTATGCTTCCTGATAAAGGACAATATCTAGGAAAATCAGGACTTCATTATGCTTCCCGAAAAAGGAAGCACTCAAACTCATGAAGCACGAATGCAATTAATCTATGAAATATTTGAATGTAAGAAAAAACAGTTCTAGCAACAACACCTGTAGTTCTGATAAGCATTCTTTATAAGCAAAGGCATACAACGGACCTGAGCCAATCTTCCAAGTGCGAAGGCTGCCATCTCCTTGAGTTGCACATCAGAGGAGTGAAGCATCTCAACAAGTGGCCTCACTGCACCACGTTGCACAATTTGCACCTGCAAGTAACTCTTTCACTAAAAATTACCAAATGAACTTCGAAAGCCAAATTATTGCCTGGCTTTAGACTAAAGCCATAAAATGAAAGAGCACCTTGCATTCTGGATCAGTGGTAGCAAACTGCCCAAGTAATAGTGCAGCCTCCCTTTGACTTTCTGGGCATGAGGAACTGGCAACAGTATAAAAAGGTTAACCTCTTTGTAGCAATATAATCATTACAATAAGCAAATAATGTAGTGCCGCTAGAGCAAATTGAACTGAAATTTCTCATGAAAAATAATAATACTGCTCATCTTAATAATTATGAATAAGCACATCCCGAGTACCAAAGCTCAGATTATTATTTTGCTAACCTAGAATAAAGCACCAGGAAAGAAAGCTTAACCTCAGACAAGTTTATCATCTTTGCAAGATGCAAAACATCACAGCATCCACAGAGCAAATTGAACACGAATTTCTCACATAACACAGACATAGCAAATAATACAAACAATTTGATGAATTTAACCATCCAGGAAAATAATAATGCTCATAGTTTGATAATTATGAATAAAAGTAGAGCCCAAAAGTACCAAATCTCAGACAATTATTTCACTTGACCCTGAATAAAGTGCCCTGTGTATAGGCAATGAATACAAACTTCAAATAAGTTTTGAGAGTTCAATGTTGTCACAGTCACTGATCAAATCAATCAAGCATTTAACTACAAGAGGATGGAACACTGAGAAAACTAAAATGCAAGATATAATCCGCAACTGAATTTGTCTTTACGCTTCTCCAAAGACATTTAAACCATAAAGATCTTGACCCTCTCAAGGTTCACCAGTACAATATTACACCTTCCTCGTCCTCCAAAGTCGATATAAATCATTCAACACAAGTCAAACTTCTTCTGGCCAGGTTACCTAGTGCTATCATCACATATTTACTTATTGGAAGTTCAAAACCAAACAAGGAGCATTAGGGATCAGATGAAAAGTAGAAGTTGCAAAGATAGTTTGTTCATAACCAGTTACTCTTCCTTTATTTCGTTCTAACCAGTTAATCTTCCTTTATTTCTTTCTCTCTTCTTCATCTTCATCCTTTGGTGAAGGTTTGTACAAAAGTTTGGATGCAATTGCTTCCACTTCCAGAGGCCCGCATCGATCAAAACAACCAGATAGTTATAACTCTTTTTAGACACTTAAAAACATTTTTTTATTTCCAGTTCTAGTTATTCACTTTTAAGTGAGTTTTTATCATAGTTCTATTCAATACTATGAGGTGTAACTAAAAGTATGGAGCCGTGTTTCAAAACCCAGATGGTGGGGCAGATCGTTCAGCCCATAGATCCGTTGCCAATCCAGATCAGCCCTAATCAGCAATCTAGAAAGTAATTAAAAAATAAAATAAAAAATTAAAATAGGGGTTTAAGTGGGGGGCTTTAGGGGAGCACCTAAGAAAACATTAGATAAGCTTAAAAAAGAAAAAGAACAAATTTTCCTTTTTAAGAACAAAATATGAAAGGGACTTGTTTAAGGGGGGAATGGGCCAATATATTTAAGGGGGGAATGGGCCCATATAGATACTTTACAAAACTGGTGAAGTCCCAACCGACTCCAGTTCAAATTGGCAATTCCTGATCCGCATCGTGAGGTTTTAAAGCACTGGCTTGGAGCATATAGGCAAGCATATATATCCATGCAAACTCAATAATTTACTTATACGATGTTCTCATTTAATATCAAAGATAAATATCATGGGCAGTACTCCCAATTGCATAACACACAACGAGAAGTAGCATATTTCGCTCATCTTGTGAGAGTCGCAATTCGAAAAGATTTAAAAAGCAAAAAAAATTCCTTTTCTGTACAAATAAGAGCAAACTGAAAGCATGCATCCACCATGTACTTCTTCCTAGCAACAAAACAATCATTTAATGGCATGATTCATGTATTCTAAATTCTGTACAAATAAGAGCAAACTGAAAGCATGCATCCACCATGTACTTCTTCCTAGCAACAAAACAATCATTTAATGGCATGATTCATGTATTCTAAATGCTAAATAAAATGAACACGTCGTTAAAGTGATAACAAAAGACTTCACACCAAAAATACCTCAACAACCCAATAACAGGCTGCAGAGCACCGGCCTTGAGAACATCTTTCTTTATGCTCGTAGATGAATGGACCAAATTTCCAATAACGCCAACCTAAAGTATCTCAGGAAGAAGTTTACAATGTCAGAAAATATTTTCACTTATAATAAAGAAAGAACCGAGTTAATATTGACAACAAAACTTGCAAGAATTTAGTTCAATAGGCTGAGTAAAAGAAAATTATACCGCTTCATAGTGAATAGCTGAGTCCTCGGATCGAAGCATCAAAATCAAGGTTGGGAGGGCATTGCATTCCACAATCTATAAGATGAAACATTAGGAATATTAATACTCAGACCAAGAGATAAAATTGGTGTGAATGGCTTCTTGAATAAATAGAAACCCACAGACCTGGTTCTTGTTAGCCTCATTTTTAAATGCCAAAGTGCGCAATGCCCCTGCTGCTGCTCGTTGCACCTTCATATCGGCAAAATCCAGCAATTCAACAAGGGGAGGGATCCCTCCTTCCATCCTGCCAAAGCCAGGGAACCAAGTGTCACCCAAACAATTACCATAAACAATTTGCTGTCTTACTCCACCCCTCAAAGCTCAGAGTACAAACTCTCTCTACATATATCTACTTTACTCTAGGTACACTTAAATCTCCCTCCCCCACTCAGCAAAGATACTGATAAAATACCTGACGCGGGTCTTAATACTGCCATTCTCGTGGGCAAGACTTGTGATTGCCTCTGCTGCCTTACGAATAACACCATTGACTGATCGAGAGCTTGAGTACTTCTTGTGCCTTTTCAGAAGTGCCACAAGGAGAGGCAAAGCCCCTTTGTCTGCTACCAGTTGCTGGTGCTCTGGCTGTTATTGCAAAACCAAATGAATTCACACCAATTAACATCGAATTCTCTCTCCACAAAGGTTACCCCAAAAGACAACTGGAGGTCATGGAGAATTAGGTTAACCCAGAAATAATCTTAAGGAGAAGACAAGGTCTACACATCAAAAACATGGGTATTCACACCAGTCAAGAGTAGAAATCCTCTCAATTCTGAATGACATTTTAATTGCAAATTACCTGAAATTTCTCAGCTTCTCAGGAATAAAAAATAAAAAATAGGTCTAAGCTGAATACACACAGGCACTCACACCAATCCAAAGGTAGAAATACTCTCAATTCACAATTGCAAGGCCAATTACAGATAATCTAACATTTCTCAACTTCTCAAAAGCAAAAGAAAAAAAGGAGAAGGATTAGTTCTGCACCAAAAAACACGAGCATTAGAACAATCAAAAGGAAGGAATCATCTCAATCCAGAATAGTAGTTGAATTGTGAAGCCAATTATCAATAACCCAACATTTCTCAACTTCTAAAGGGGGAAAGAAGGTTACCTTGACAGCAAGAAGCCCAAGAGCAAATGCAGCACCTTTCTCAACTTCGTGCTCATGAGGCTTTGGAAATTCATTGTCTTCTGTATAAGAAGGAGACCGCAGGTGTTGCACAAGGGCTTGGACTGCTCCTCCTTCCACAATTATATTCACCACCTCCTCTGCAAATTTACATTCAAGAAAAGGGAAAAGTGCGAAACGCATAAAGCCCCAAATGAGAAATCAGATCCGCTAAACTAAAATAACATATTGAAAAGCTGAGACCTTAACATAAGTGGATAGTCTACAAACGCCAAATGGGGAGAAGAATTTTACACTTGTGGCAATTCAGTCATGGCAAAAGTCACTAGAAAACCAAAACTTTGGGGGTTTTACCGGATTATCAGAATTAAATATCGTTCAGAAAATCCGAGTCCATGTTACAGTGTAATTACATTGTAAAGTGTAACTTTCAGATTCCCCTGTAAATAGATAGATAGATGGATGGATGCATGCATGGATAGGATGAGGAATTGAAGTGAGAGAAAAAGAAAAAAAACTGCGAGAGGGATAGATTAGAGCCACAGAGGCAAAGAGAGAGAGAGAATACATCGATGGCGCGTTTAGCACAGATATATTAGAGAGATGGAGGAGGGGGGGCAGACACAGAGAGAGAGAGAGAGGGATTGTAAAGATAGAGAGCCTAGAGTGAGATGGATTAGAGAGGTAGAGAGCCTAAAGAGAGATATTAAAGAGATGGAGAGTCTAGAGAGAGAGAGGGACAATAGAGAGAGAGAGAAACGACGGAGATTCGGCGGTCTCTAGAGAGAGATTGGAGAGATGGAGTCTATAGAGAGAGAGATTACAGAGACGGATAATCTATGGAGAGATAATAGAGAAACAGAGAGGCTAAAGAGAGAGAGTACCATTTTTTGCGAGTTCAGTGAGGACACTGGTGGCTCGACGGGCAGCGCATCGATCGGATTCAGACCACGAGAAAGAAGAATTTAGGATTTGAACCTGGACTGCAACCTCCGCTAAAATCGATTGATGATTGGGGGGAAGCGAAGAATAAGAGGGAGAAGAGGTCCCCGATACTTGTTGATGCTCTTCTTCTCTCTCATCTTCCTCTTCTTCAAGCTTCCTCTTCTGCCCCTTTCTGGACCCAAGCTCTGGCACAACGGGCCGCCTGGGTAGAGGCCGCATTCTGTGACAGAAGACAGAGAAAGCGAAGAGGGAGAACGGCGCTGCGATTTAGAGAGAGAAAGTAGGTTTTAACAGAGAGAGGGAGAGGGTAACTCTCATTGTTCTACTGGCCTCGTCTCCTGTGTACGGGCGAATTTGCCTGTCACACAGTGACCTAGAGAGAGAAAGCGCCCACATTTTTTGTTGGGACACCTGGATCGGTGCAAAAGGACTTTGACAAACCTCTCTCTTTCTCTCTCCTCTCTATCTTTCTCTCTCTTCTCTCTCTCTAACTTTGTGGACCGGGGTGTCCCCGAATGGCGTGTTTTAAAGGGGGCAAAAACGTTGAGATTTAGAAGAGTGAAATTCGAAATTTGGAGTTGGAGGGAAGAATCATAGAAGGTAGAAAGACAAAATGAGAGAGCAAAACAATGAAATTAGTTACTCAAAAGTGATAAATTATTTAGAGAGAGAAAGGTAAATTAGGATAAATTATTTTGGAGAATGGAAGAGGTGCCAAATGTGATAAAGAAGTAAACACACACGTCTACTTACCCAAAAAGTAAGCAGACACGTCTTTTTTTTTTTCTTTCCTTTCTTTTTGTTTTTTTGTGTGGTTTCTATAAGGTTGCAACCTAAAACAATCCAATCAAAATCCACTTCTAAATTTTATCATAATATATAATTTTGATATAAAAAATCTTAAAATTATCTCAAAATCTATTTTGAAATTAAAGCAAAAGTACATCTATAACTATATGAAAATCTTGAAAATTGATGGTTTAGATAATGTGTTGTAAGGTATGTACTATTTTTAGGACTCAAAATATATATTTTTTTATATCCACATATCTTGATATCGACATGATTTATTAGATGGTTTTTCAACATTAAAACAACATTTTCTAATGGATTTTTGAAGTGCATCTTCAATTCTACATTTTAGGGTTACAACCTTGTATAAACTTTCTTCTTCTTCTTCTTTTTTGTACGTTTTAACATGTTAATGGCACTGCTCCTCTATATAACTCCTAAAAAGTATAATTTTTTATTTTTTTGAGATTGATGTAATAAATATACCTAATGTTTTCTAAAATTCCACACCTGCCAATGCGTATTGAAAAAGTTTATGTAAGGTATGAACCTCCTTATGTAAAAGTAAGGAACACTTAAATATTTAAAAATCTTTTAATTAACCATTTTGACCTCGAGATATATAAATGCTTAAAAATAAATAAATCTGAAATCTTGGGTGTAGTGCAACTCTTGACGCATTATATAAATGGTTTATTTTAGATATTTTCAAATATTTAACGATTTGATCAATTTTTAATTAAATGGAAGGCTCAAAAAGGGGTAAATGATATACTCAAAAGAAAATAATTGAAAGTAGTGAAAAAAATATTGAAACTTATTGTCTCATTAAGGATCTGGCCCTTAATATAGCAGAATGACAAACAATGATTCGCATAATTGTCCCCTATTAGTTGGGAAAAGACTTTGACGACAATGATGATGATAGATTTGCTCAATTTACATCATTTTTCAAACTTGAAATCTCATAATTAGAAGAAAAACAAGGTATTTAGGCTATCATAAGAGTTTTCAGCACTAAAATTACCTCTTCCTAAAACTATCTATTGTAAAAAAATTTAAGTGTTTATACATTTTTTCAATTTGCACTATTTTTCAAAATTAAAATTTCATATTTAGGATCAAAAATAGGTTTTCAAGCCATCATAAGAGTTCTCCGCACTGGAATTACCTCTTCCTAAACAATTTGGAGGTGGACCTCACTCCGATTGTTTAAGGATAACGCTACACCCCGTTTTAAATTATATATTGACATATCACGTTCAAAAGGCTAAATTTGAGATCGGTCTTTTTGAATTTCGTATGCATGTAAGTCACAAAAATACAGACATATTTTGATCTTGGTATATAACTAAATATTGATCTACCTGTTTTAAAAATGTTAAATATTGTTCATTTTAGATATCCCTTTCCATGTAAATGTTGATCATTTAATTAAAAGGGAAAATGGGGCAATCTTTACAGTAAGCTGTTGACTAAAACTAAAGCTAATTGAGAGTAAGTACATGCATTTTAGAGAGTTAAGTACGAGCACTTTAAGATCGTGAGGAGAAAGAAGCACTTCCAAGGCATTTGTATCTAAATCTTGTGTACATCCATAAAGGAACATAGATGCTCTTCTTTTTCTCTTTTCCTTCCTCTTTATCTTTTTTTTCTTTCTTTTGAGGAGATGGCAAGTCGCATGAAATTGCAGGCTTTTATCCCCTTTGGAGTGCCATGGCAGAGATCTCCCATTATACATTCCCTTTGAGAGAGAAAATGAAGGGGGTGGCAGAGATCTCCCATTATACATTCCCTTTGAGAGAGAAAATGAAGGGGGGAGGGGGAGGGGGAATGGGGGGTGGGGGAACACTTTCTGATGCATAATATAGATAAAAATAAATAGCGTTTTCGTTCATGTAACAGACTTATTATGACCGTTGCGGTTTAAAGGGGGGGGGGGGGCGCGGGGGGAAACACTTTCTAGTGCATATAGATCAAAATAAATAGTATTTTCATCCTTGTGACACACGTATTTTGTCCGTTGCGGTTTAACGTGAAAATTTGACATTTTTTTTTTTCAGAAAAGGCATGTTGTAATCATGAGAGCCATTGCCATCCAATAATAGGGTGATGGTGATGGGGAGAGCGTAGAACTGCTAGAAAATGTCATTAGCTTTAATTGCATCAATTCCCTCTCTCTCACACACCATCCATCGCTAATGAATGTTGCAATAATAAAATTATCATGGACATGAGGCCTATAATAGAAAACTATTTTGTGAACTAGCGGTTTACATAGCCGCATCTCAAATCTCACTAGAAAATGTCGAAAATTTTACAAATTGTTCATCCCCACCTCGTCGATCATTGGATATGAGAGGAAAAAAAGAAAGGATATATAAAAGTCCTAAAAACAATGTCTTGCAACCTTTTTTGGAATTTCCACTTCGAGGCTTCACATATCCACCGTATTTGCACCATTTTTTGAGCTTCAAAATCTAGAATCAATGGTGAAATGGCACCAAATCTGGTCTTTCCAGGAAGGTTTTGAGGTGTTGTCGTACCAAATTTCTTAAACACGCGGCCTTACCAAAACTTCTTTCGATTATAACTTATTTCTTAATGAGGTTTTTGTACAGCCACGAATTCATGCAGCCATGCCTCAAAACCTCACAAGAAAACTAAAATCTAGTGCCAAAAAATAGTCATTTCCTACTTCAATTGGAAGAGTTTGAAGCTTAAAAAATGATGTAGATCAAACAGATTTACGAAGATTAAAAATGAGCAATCTAGAAGAAATATGCAAACTTACTTGGTTTAGGGCTTGAAATTATTCTTCTCAGATCGATGTTTGTTGAGGTAAAGATGGCATAATTTAGACCATTTTCAATGCTTGAAATAGTTCGTTTTGGATCCACGTTCATCCTAATAGAAGAAGGGTGGAACTGAGAAAGCCTTAATCAAATTTGAGTACAAGAGAGCCTATGGAAAATATTAGCTGGTAGGGCAACAAATTATTAATCTCTGCCATATGTTGATAGGGTGCATGCCTGTTTGTATTGTTGTGTATTATTCTTGTATTCAGTATATTTAAGCAATTGGGTAAGCAGGTCGTGCTAGGTTTGGGCCAACCTCGGATTCCACCCGGCTTGATGAGGCCCTAATCAGGACTAGACCCAATGCGTAGGGTTGACAACGGGGGGTAAGCCCTGCCCAACCAAGCACGGCCCAGTCTAAACTAGACTTGGCTGAAGGGCCCATGACCCAAATTGGGCAGGGTGGGGCTGGGCATAATAGAAAGAAAATAATATAAATATATATATAATAAGAACAAAATAGGGCTGCACCAGCCCTATCATGGCCCGGCCCGGACTTGCCAGGCCCTAGTTTTTCAGGGTCGGACCAGGCTGCCAACCAATAAGGTCCTTGATGGACCCGGACCTAGGTGGGGCGTAGACCATGTCAACCAGGGCCTAACGTACCGGGCCTAGTATACAAGTCTAGACCCGGACCAAAGACAAATTCAACCTTCAAGTCGGTGGGTCCAACCTCCTGATTGCCACCTCTATCCTTTCTTCTTCTTTTTTTTTTTTTTTTTTTTTTTTTTTTTTTTTTTTGATAGAATTCAAAATTTATTTATAAAAAGATACAGATTAAATCAACAAATCCACATTATCAGCGAATCGCCAACGAATCCAAGATAACTCTTCTCTTAGCCAAAGAATCAGCCACATCATTAGCCTCCCCATACACATGTTCTAGAGATAAAGACAATAAAAACAAAAAGTCGAAAATCTGCACTCCAATCAGTTTAAGTTGCCAAAGAAACCGTTGTTCTTTCTTGCACCATCTAATAACATTAAACGAATCCCCTTCAATAATAAAATCACCTCCAAAGTTCTTGTCCACAATAAGTTTCAAACAATTCAAAACTCCAAGTAATTCAACATAGTTACTGTTGTACTACCGCAAAGTCCAACATATGCAAGTAAAACATTCCCTTGGCAATCTCAGATTACTCCACCAAAACCAGCTAGACCTGACCTGGATTGCAACCTCTATCTTAAACCATTCGATGGGTCAGCATCCACAGCCACCCCATTTCACTTCAGATGGCTTCGGTACTTCTCTACCTTCTCACCTCTTCACAGTATACTTTGACCGTCAGTGCTAAGTCGATGGCTCTTATCTTATGTAGATCACAGTGGGAATATGGAGCTCAAATAAAGAAGTTGAGGGACCACACAATGCACATGGGTTTCACCAACCGAAGGAAAGGGGACCATGTAAGTGGTCCAAGATCAACTTCAGGCCATGGGGACACATTCATGTTTCCTTACCTTATCTCCAAATAGTAAATTGCTTACTATGGTGTATGCTAAACTTCCACTCATGCTATTATTGTAGAAAAGTGTACGAAGAGATCATTTAGTTTTGGAAAATGGTTTCCTAAGGATGCAGCTCTATCAAAATAAATAAAGCCTCATATTATAACTCATTTGAACATTACAATTCAAGCATTAGAAAACCTTTACATCAAACATCTTGGCTTGAACATTATGATTGTGAAAATAAAAAAATAAAAATTTCAAGCTTTAAAAATATGATTTTTGTAACAAATTATCTTGACCATTCATTTTGCCCTAAAAAAAAGTATTCGTAGATACGCAAGATCTGTACCACTTTTTGAGTTTCAAATTTCATTAATTTTAGAGCCCTCATAGAGATTTTTGTTGTTGAAAGTGCATTTTGGACGAGGGTTTGAGGTTGGCTTTATTTTGTTTTCATAAAGCCTAGGCCTTATAGAAATCTCATCCTTTATTTTCAACACAAGGAGGTTGCAATCACTTTTGTCCGTCAAATTTCAAATCACATGGTTGTGACTGTGTTACTGACTAGACTCAAAGTTCAAAAAAAAAAAAAAAACTATGTGACACACCTCAAACCATCCAATCGGCATCTAAAGGCTAGGATAAATTGTGACCTCATTATAACAAAAATAAAGGATATCATAATATACAAACCCTTATTACTTTCTTGTATTGAGTTTTGGAAGATATTGGGTTTTGGAAAAACAAAAGCTTATAAATTTTTGCATAGAGACGATTTCATTTTGCTCCAAGGACAAATCAAATTATTTTGAAGAAGATAATGACACGTTTGATTCGTGTCACATGAAAAAATTCCCTCATGCTGTCAAGTGTGAGAATATTTTCATACCAATTGGTCTTAGTGCATCGTTTCACCACAATTGGCAACTAATTGATAAAAAAAAATCCCACATTTTATCATATGAGAGATTTTTTTTTGTAAAAACGTTTTCATGCAAACCAAACATGCCGTAATTATTATCATTGTATCGCAACGTCTTCATTTGTCTTTTCCATACTTTCTAGGTCTATGTTTAACCAAATGTGCCCATAGGGAGTGTTTGCTTGATGGAAGAAGTGGCTGCCACAATCACCTCTTCCATTAACTGTGAAAGCGACAAATCCCAAAGGGCAACATGTAAGTTGTGGCTACCTCATCACACCCATTTTGATGTTGTTTACTAAGAGACGGGGAGCAGTGGCTTCCAAAACAACATAGCGTTTCTTGTCAAATAAAAGCAAACGAACACAAACTTGAACCCACAACCTAAAGTTATTGTTAGAAATTGCATTTCTGTATATTTGGGACTTAGGCTCCCATGGAAGTTTATTTCAGAATACTGCAAATAACTCTTTGTTTATTGATTGATCAAGAATATACAAGACCTCTATAAATATACGGCCAGTAACAATTAAAGATAAATATGAACGGTTATGGATATATACTAACTAATCTAATCATAATCAATAGATACCTAAGAGATATATGCCATTCATATACATATCTCATTATGTATTCATAATGATGTATATCAATAAAGATAGACATACTCTAATACTCCCCCTCAAATTCAAGATGTTTTTACACAAAGGACGTGGAGTTTGAACAATAAGTTGCATAAACGAACGAGTTGGATCTTTAAGGCTTCACGTGCATGGCGTAATCAATAGAAGCAGTGGTATTTTGCTTGAAGAACAAGCACAGAATGGCACTTGGAAGAGCCAACATAACTCGGTAAGGGACCGAGACAGATTCAACAACTCGCATTCCACAACAAAGACAATGGTTGTTTTGCAGGGAGTCCTACAGAGAGTCGAAGAAGGACTCGGCAGAGAGTTGAAAAAGGACTCGACAGAGGGTCGAAGAAGGACTCGGCAGAGAGTCGAAAAAGGACTCGACAGAGAGTCGAAGAATGACTCAATGGAGAGTCGAAGAAGGACTTGACGGATAGTCGAATAACGACTCGGCGGATAGTCAAAGAACGACTCGGTAAATAGTGTAGAGCGGCTATTTTAAGAGGCCATTTTTGGAGGTGGATTTAGACTGTGGGCAGCAAACACCTCTGCAGCCACCTAATAATTCATGCAGCTGCTTTGACGAAGATGCACACAAACTTGTACAATAGTTTGTTGATGGAGATTGTCAATAGAAAGCTTTTACTGAGACGCATACAAATAGTTTTGAACTACACAAAGATTTGCTTGCAAAAAATAATTGATGGAGATTTGCTCGCAAAAATTAGGCACGAGCTATTAAAATGCTTGCAAGGAGATTTGCTTGCAAAGCGTAGCGGCAGAAGAAATAAAATAAAGAAACCCAACTTCACGAGATCCTTTTTAGAGAGAGATGCTAGGCGTCTTATAGAAGAAGAAAACAAAGAAATACAAGGCCCAAAGAAGATCGCCGAAGGCCCAAAGAAAATCGCAGAGCTCTGATACCATGTTAGAAACTGTATTTTTATATAGTTGGGCCTTAGGCGCCTATGGAAGATTATTTCATAATACTGCAAAGAACTCTCTGTTTATTGATTGATCAAGAATATACAAAACCTATATAAATATAGGCCAGTAACAATTAAAAATAAATACCAACAGTTATGGATAACTACTAACTAATCTTATCATAATCAAGAGACACCTAAGAGATATATACCATACATATACATATCTCATTATGTATTCATAATGATGCATATCAATAAAGATAAACATACTCTAATAGTTATCAAATTCGTCCTTAATCAAAATGCATGGGAAATTCTCATTTTGATTTCCACCATATTATTGTTGGCCATTAAACCTATTTCACACCCAGCCCATTCATTGTTGCCCATTCATTGCCCCACACAATATGAGAAATGTATTATCGTGTAATACATATGCTTACCTTTAGTACAAGAAAGTTACAAGGATTTCTAACAATTAGATAAGAGATCAAGCAACTAGGAGTGTGTCAATTTTTATGCAAAGTTCACTCTTAGCCGCCCAAATTCACATTGATAGCTAGAGGCGGTAATCTTCCCGTACCAAAGGTAAGAATCTTATAGTATAAAATCACATTTTATTATCCTAGCTTAAACAAACAAAACAGAGAGAAAACAATATGAAAAGGGTGTGGTTTGTATGGAGCCGAGGCTGTAAACAACCAAAATAAAGTGTACCTTAATAATGTCTAGAAATATAGTTTCAATATTGAAAATCTTTGTGATAACCTTAAAATATATTTTCATCTTTAATTATAAAACTTCAAGCTTCAAATAGTGTAGATTGAACAAATCTATGAAAACTTGAAATATTAAAAATTGACAATCAAAAAATGCCTTACATGATGCACTACTTCCAAAACTTGAAATTTATTTTTTTTCTCATGTCCATGCATCCTGATCCAGATAATCAAAGGATATTTGAGCATCAAAAAAAAAATCTTCTAGTAAAATTTTTGAGGTGGGCTCTTATTTGATTGTTTAGAGCCTCGACTCTATATAAACTTTCCATATGAAAATAGAGTATTAAATCATGAGATTGGGTATTATACTTTGTACAAGCATTCAAGACTCTTATTTAACATATATTGTCCATGCTTAGTGGATGGAGTTAATATTTCCTGCCAAAAATTGGGTACAATCACATCACCCTATATCCATTTATAAACATAGACAGTGGATGTTAAGCTGGAGTACCATATTATACTCTCACAAGTATATGTACAACATTTTCCCTTAAATTATATGCAAAACCTATATGCAAAATCCTATCTAAAATGATTCATGTTGAGAGAGAACAATCCAAACATTGGGAAAGTGAAAAAGATAGACATTATCAAATCATACATCTGGTAATATAAAATATCCCATCCAAAAACACAGAGTCCAACAAGCCACAACAAACCATAGTTTATATAGAGACGTAATAATCCAAACTTAAATAGTATGATAGAGTATCAAACTTTTGAAGAGAAAGAAAATATCAATAGACTGCTTAGATACTTGGGGCCAACTAGTGTGGTGTAGTGTCACCATACATCAGCTTCATAAAGTAGTCTTGCCCTCCATAGCTCTTCATGGCCGTCGCCGGTGGCGGGACCCACGCAAACCCGTGGGCTCCGCCTCCAGGTTGTCCGCACGTGAGCTCTATGGCTCGCTTGTCCACCTTAGCCTTGAGTTCGAGCAAGGCACTGAGAAATTGCTCAAGTTGGTAATTGCACAAGCTCTGCAGGTCAGCATCCCACCAAAATTGTTGCTGGCCCAATGGCCCTGGATGTTCTTGTCGGGTCTTTTTGGCTAAGGAAGCCCCCTTCTTCTTCTCCAGCTCTAATTGGCGTTGGAGCTCAGCATATTCGCATACAAGCCCATGAGTGGGCCCACTCATCCCTGGGGTGGGCCCGGTGGGCCCACTGGTTTGGTGGCGGTGGAAACGGTCAAGAACCGAGTCAACACATGGGTGGCCAAAAGTGTAAGCCTTGCCAGCTAGCGAGAACACGATGACCGCCACCTCAGCACCACATAGGATGCAGAGCTCTGAGGCCTTCTTGAATAGCCCAGCTCGGCGTTTCGAGAAACAGACCTGGATTTTTCAAAATTTGTAATAAAAAAAAAAAAAAAAGAAGATTCAAATGAATCTTAATAGTGACATATAACCCTCTTTTATAAGAAAATACAGTATCCTATCATTTCAATTTTAAACACAATGGTAGCAGCTCTGAAATCCTTCAATATTGACAATGGATGGTCATCAAAAAATACGACGTAAGATTGAACTAAAAAGTGGAGGGAAACTACCTTATGATCCATATGATCACTCTAACAATAAAGTTCTATATCATCACCATCCAAAGAATGGATTGGACATGATAGACTGAGATTGGGTCTCACCAAACATTGCATTATTTGAAAAATATATTATTGAACGCTCTCCATTATCGCCAACAAACTGGATGGTGATCATCCACTATGGATCATGATCCAACCTCAAGGACCATTCTGTTACTATGGATCATACGATAGTTTATCATAAATAAAAGGATAAAAAGGAAACAAAACAAGACCTATGATATAAAGGAAATAAGAGGGCGTTTGGTTTGAACTTTTGAGAACCTGGCGTGCGTCTTGGTCGTTGATCTTCTTTATTTCGATTTTGCGGCGGCCCATTCTCGGCCTGTTCACCATAACATAACACTACAAGAGAGAAAAAGAAATAACAGATTGATAAAGAGAATGAGAGAGATGGTGAATGTAACAACAGATTGAGAGAGAGAGAGAGAGCATTTGTGTGCTTTTGTAGAGAGAGAGGACTAGTAATCAGAAAGGTTGGTATTCTTGCTGAGAAAAATGGCATTTGGGGAAGAAGCGAGCAACAAGCAGATCATACTGAAGGACTGTGTGACTGGTTTTCCCAAAGAAACAGACATGGAAGTGGTGTCAACCTCCATTAAACTCAAGGTACCCATTTCTGTCCTTTTGTAGAGAGAGAGAGAGAGAGAAAGAGCCTACCACTCGCAGCTGCACCTCCTTGGGAGAGTTTTGAGATTGACTGGAAAAAAAGAGGGGTGAAAGGAGCACATAAGTCACGTTTGAACAAAATTTACTATTTATATGTCAATCATTCCGAGTAAAGCCGAGTGAGAAAATAGTGGGAAATATCTATTTTTAGCGATAAAAATAGTAACTTGCTATTTATATATATTTTATAATGAATTTTGACCATTATAATTGGATATTGCAATCTTTTCACACCATATATTTGTTAATTATTAATGGCAAATTTATTTAGTAATCTACATTCAAGATCTGACAGCTTGTTTTTGAATGCCCAAGAGCTAATTAGAATGAAAATGTTTATTAAAAGTGAGATTTATAAAAACCTAAAAAAATAATAGAAAAGGAAATTATCGTAATATTTTTTGGGTATTAACAAATGTCCCCACATTAAAATTTTACACTCGTCCTTTTTTTCTCTTATTTTCTTTTTGGAATTTCTATTTTCATTTTAGATTTTTTGAATTTCGATTTTCATTTTAATGTTATTTTTGTGAATATTTAAATTTTTAGCTTGTATTTTTTAAAGTTTTTTTTATTAGCTAAATAACTTAAACAATTTATTTTTTTTCAAAAAAATCAATATTTGTAAGTCCTTTCTAAATTCCCTCTCAATCTTTCCTTTTTTGGCTCGTGTTTCGTCTACATAATCATGGGGTGACCTACGTTATTGGTCGTATTTGGATAAGGCTGTGTTTGGCATGTGACCTTATTTCAAATAATGCAGTTTCAATGTCAGAATCTTCTACTGGCCTGAAAATCTATTTCCTTTTAGGGCGTCAGTTGTACAAGGCCTGGGCCCTAAACAATCAAAGTAGGGCACATGTTTAAATAATGTCGTTTCAGTATTATAAATATTTATGATGGTTTGAAAAATTTATTGTCATCTCTAATTACATAATTTAAAGTTCAAAAATAATGTAGATCGAGCAGATCTATGAGCAGTTGAAAATCTAAAAAATTGACGGTCTAGATAATACATTATAAGACACTATTTTCAAGACTTCAATTTTATTTTTTCTCATGTCCATATATCTTGATGTCTAGATGATCTAATTTTAGGGTTTTTAGTATCAAAACAACTTTTTTTAATGAAATTTTTAGGTGCGCCTTAATTTGATTGTTAGGGCCTCACCCTTATATAATTTTTTTTTTCGTAAAGGATGAACATGTAATTATTTAAATTTTAAAAAATCTGAATAAAACTACCGCTACATAAAATTGGATAATGATTTTGTGAGACCCTCCCCCTCCTACACCCATGTGAGTAAGACCAAAACGGATCACCAATAAATTTGATATAGTTCTCTGAAAAAGTCAAGTTCCACACCTATGTGATAACTTTTTCAGATATGTATAACAGTGATCCTTTAGCGTCCCTACATGGTTGTAGGAGGGTCTTTTAGGATCATTACTCATAAAAATTATATATTATATAGGGATATGTATTCTTATGTACTTGTTTGATTGCCTTTTATATAAAAATAAATACAATTACAAGCAATGTTATCACACCATACCGTCTTTCTCTCTCTAATTTGGCTCTGGCCATGGCCATAAAGGAGGAAAACATAGTCCATATTGGCTCAGATATGCTGAGGATCTAGTCCCCATAGCTACAAAGAAAGCAAGCATGGTGAAAGTTTTGTTGGGTAAAATGGAAACTAATATCGTCGAAATTGGAGTTGGTACCCCGATGTTTATCGTCACTCTCTCGCCACCCTATTTCTCCAAAAACTCTCTCTGCAAAGAACAGTTGCAGGCACTTGAATCTCCATAACTGTGGCCTCCTTGTTAAGACAAGGGTGTTGGGTGAACCCACGGTGCCATTAATTGTTACGATATCAGAAGTACAGGCAAGATTGGAAGCCATGGAATGGAACATCATAGAGCTTTTGGCTAAGCTTCGAATTGGCCAATAGAGGCAAAAACCAAAGGTCGATAATTTGGTAGGAGCCATGAAAGATGATGAAAAGAATGTGCGATCAGTTTTGGATCGAAGCAATATCGTTGTAATTTTTCAATTGTTGGGTTCTGGCTCTCATAGATGAGGCAGAAAGTCCTTGAAACCCTAATTTCACCATGGAGGAATGGTTGAGTGAGGAGAGAGAAGGAGAGTGTAAATAGGTTTACAGATGAAAGGGCAGGAAGAGAGAGAGAGAGCGAGGAGGGGTGTCTTATTTGAGGAGAAACGGAGAGGTGAGAGGGCCAATTGCGTGGAGCCCGACAGAAATTTGGGAAAATTAAGATTATACTATGCAACTTATTGCAACTTAACTTTTTCTCCCATTTTTCTCTCCAAAATATACTTTGCAAATACCCCCAATCAAAATATTTAAACTACTTTCCGTTCCTTTTATCTTACCACGTTTCTCTCTTCTATCCCACCAAAATCGGTGGTTCGGCACTGTGTATAGTGCGATCCGGCAGGCTCCAACACTGTGTAAAGTGCGATCCGGTAGTAGAGCTCCAACATAGTGTAAAATACGGCAGGCTCCAACACTGTGTAAAGTGCGGTTCGGTAGTAGAGCTCCAATATAGTGTAAAATACGGTACTGCAGTAGGGTTTTGGCACTGTATAAAGTGTGGTCCGGTACTGTATAAAATGCGGTCCGATTAATTGCAAAGGGTGATCTGGCAGTAGATGTTAATGGATTTCACGGTTCCATCACTATGTAAAAGGGGTCCGGCATTATTCAGTTTCGGACAAGTAGTTACTTTAGGGCGGTACGCTCTGGGGTCCAAAATATCAACGTAAAATCTGGCCAAAATTATTTTTGTGTACCAGAATGGCATTTTTGTTTTAAAAAAATGAATTTTTTCCTTTTGGAGGTATTGTATAGAAAGTTTGTTGAGGAAAAAAGTGAAAGAAAAAGTTAGATTGGGGGTAAGTTGCATAAAAAATATGGTATTGGGGTTTTTTGTAATCTTCACTAGAAATTTCTAGTATCCCCAAAAATTGAAGTCCGAGTAAAATCTGCAGAGATTAAGAAATAAGGGGTCTATTAGAATTTCAAAAGTGAGTATGCAGAATTTTGTTAGTGAAAAAATGATGAAAGTGAGACCGAGAAAGTGGTGGTCGTTCCGAGCTTGTGGAGTTCGAAATTAAATTTTGATAGTAGCTCAATGACTAATCCGAGGCGTTCGAGGTGTGGAGGAATTTTGAGGAATTCAATTGGGGATATCATTTATTGCTATATGGGTCCATGTGGTGTAGTAACAACAAATAGAGCAGAATTAGAAGCACTAGAACAAGGAGTGAAACAGCGGATTAATAGGGGTTTTAAGATCCTATGCATTTTTTTAAGGTGATTCATTCAATATTATCAATTGGTGTAATTATGTTTCTAAAGCCTCCTTGGCACCTAAAAAGGAAGAGGATGAATATAATGGACAAATGTGCTTCGCTATTTTTTTTCCGGCATGTTTACAAGGAGGCAAATCACGTTGCTGATGGATTAGCAAAGGGTAGAGTGGAGCGGCTTTCTTTTCCTGTTTTTTATATACATTTTTCTTGAAATGTTGTATTTTTATGATTGATGAATAAAAGAAAGTAATTTTGTCAAAAAAAAAAATTATGAGGGATTTATTTGGATATATCTTAGTAGGATACATGCCTCCCATGCCACGAACTTTTAGAATTAGAATCGTATTAGATACTATAATATCCTGGGATATCAGGATATTTGATTGCTATCAAATAGACCGTGAAAGAGCGGTGCACTTTGGCAAATATGGAAATCTTGATAACAGGCTGTTCATTTACTTTGTTATAAGATCAACTATTTTTTAGGTGAGATAATAAATATGAAGATTTTTTTGCGCAGAAAATGCATTTTCCTTTAGAAAAGCGCACCTTTGTATTATGATGTAAGGCCTAGGTCCTATATAAACTTTCTATGAGATAATCGATCAAATAGATTTTTGCTGTAAGTAGATTGTAGAGATGAGAGAGAGATTGAGATTGATTTTGAAATTTTGAGAAGAAAAAATAAGTGGCGAGAACTTCAAAAGTTACGTTCCTACTTATTAGTTTTAGGAAAAGTATAGAATGAGACCGTTTATCTTTGACACAAGGTGGTCACATTAATCTTGACTATTGGATGTGAAATTCGGTAACTATAATTATTTCATTAACTAAGCTCAAACTTAAAAAAAAATATTTTTCAAACTTTATGACACATCCAAGCTATCAAATTTCACATCCAATGATTGTAAAAAATTGTGACCACCTTGTATTAAAGGTAAATAATCTCAAGGTATACAATCCCTTATTTTTATAAGAACAATAAAATAAACCAAATCTACTCGAGAACTCTTTGAATCTATAATCATAGTGTTTAATAAGGGCACCATAACTTCAAATAAATTACGCTTATAGCCTCCTTGATATCTATTATTATAGTTTTTATCCCAAATTTTCGTATTTAACATATATATACCTATTTTTATTCACTTTTAACGTCCCCAAAAAATACTTCCATTTCAGACCTTAAGTTCTAAAGTGTTAAAGAAATAAGCTAAAATCTTGAGTTTCAAGTCCCAAGTGAAAATAAATTATTGACTTAATTGATTTCGGATCTTCAAGATCACCAAATTACAAATCTCAATATTCATATCTTAACGGTTTGAAGTTCCCTTAGGAACTTGAAAGTCAAAGCAAAATGAATTCTTCACTATTTCGAGCAAAAGCGTTGCCACGTAGACCTTCAAAGCTGGGGTATTTAGAAAAAATAAAAATAAAAGAAAGGCCGGGGGGGGGGGGGCTGCTGAGGAGAGGGTGAATACAAATTTTTATGGGAAAAATTTGTAATAATTGTTATCTAGGATATATGGGTGTAATTTTCTCTATTTTATATCATTTTACATAGATCGGCAATAACCTGAGTTTTCATATGTCAAATTTTATAGTTTCTTGTTCCTCCATTCAAAACTAGTTTTTAAAAACCCGAATCAGCAAAGGGAAAGGCAAAACGCAAGTTGGTCGATAGGCAAGATTGGAGTTCAAGCTTGACAGGAGTGAGAGCTGAAAGGAAAGGTGACGAGTTGGTTGGAGTCGAAAGTGGGATCATTGATCGAGGGAGGCCGGAGAGAGCTAGTTGTTCAGGAAGCGCTAAAGGTGCAAGGAGGAGCTCCACTTGTATCAAATCGGAGCGACGTAGGCGAACCAATTGTATGAAAAAAACTGGTGATGATCAGGAATCGAAGTTGACACTCAAGTGTAATAATCAGTCCATAGAAATAAAGATAATTAAAAAAATAAATAATAAATAAAATGTTCGGAAATTAGCAGTCTATCAAATCTTGAGAGCATGTTTCCCTTATAGAAACAGTCCATAGGAATTAGACTTATTCCTAGTTTGGAAAAGAAACGCCGTCAGTCTAAATGGATTCTCATTCTAAATCAATGATTTCCGATAGGGATTGTTAATTTTCAAAAGACTAATCCAAAATCCAGGGTATTCTATTTTTTAAGAAAAATCGTTTTATAAGACTTTAGCCCTATCAAAATAAGTAAATCCCCACCTCATAACTCATAAAAATTTGTAAATCAAACATTAGAAAATCTTTATATCGATCATCTCGACTTGAGCATCATGGTTGTGGGGAAAAAAAAAATTTCAAACTCTAAATATAATATAACAAATTATCTACACTGTTCATTTTATCTTAAAAATAAGTATTCATAACTTTGCAATCATTTTTTTATTTCAATTTTTATTATCGATGTGGGAAATTGATTTTAGGGTCATGCTTTCGGAAAAAGGATTTGAGACTAGCTTTATTTTGTCCGTCGCATCCATCACTTGGGATGGTGTGAATCACTATTTAAAACTATATCGACCTCATTGCAAGTCTTCCCCTAAAGAAAGTCGATGGTGTTTTATGCAACAATTTATGACCGTCCAATGGGTTGCGAGAGTTCCATAAGCTGTTGTATAATCACGGTTTAATCAATTGATGAACGGCAGAGAAAAGTGTTCCACCACATTTTTGAGAAGCAAGATTATAGTGCACTGTCCTAGCTGTTAGAGACTTTATCCCTAAATTTGTCGAAATTCTCTTAACTTATATGTATCACGTATAAGCAGTGTTTCAAAATTAAATAAGAATTTATAGGGTGGGAATATAAGATGAGATGAAGCTTAAAACCAGGGTTTGAACACTCGTCGAGTAGAGCCGGACTCGTCCGGTTTAACTCGGGAATCATCTGGTACCGAGCTGCTTCCATGAAAAAACCGGGAATCGTGAGTCTCACAAAAAAAACGTGGACATTCTAGTAATTTTTGGGTTTACACGTGGCCGCCTCACAAGAGCAACACGTGGCACTTAAAAATCGTCCGACATATCTACACGTGGTAACTCACCTCACATGTCTGCCCCCTCACTTTTCTACACGCGTAATGCGATATTTATTCCACAGGAATTTATAGAGAACAAAGCGAGGCTCATCCTTCGATTTGGGATAATTCCCACAAAAAATCATTAAAGTAAGACGATTGAATTTATAAAAGCTAATAAAATCAGATTAGGCAATGTGGCGGTGTTGGTTAACAATTCCGATTTTTCGGTGGACGTCTAGAGTTCGAATTTTAGAGGGCGTCCTCGTTTATTTTTGTTGTCAAAAAAATAAACAAAGGCAGAAAATACTGTTGTAAAAAAATAGAAAAAATAAAAAATAATCAAGATAAAGATAAAAAATATAATACAACAATTTTTTTTTTTCTTGAAAAAAAAATACAAGGTAATATAACAAGTATTTCTTGCAAAAAAATAAAACAAAAGGCAGAAAAAAATAAAACATACTTTGGCAGCATCATTTTTTTATTTTTCTTGTAAAAAAAAAAAAAAAAAAATACAACAAGCAAAAAAAAATGTAGTACAACATCTTCTTCTTTTGTCAAAAAAAAAGAAAAATATAATCAACAAGTATCATATTTTTCTTATAAAAATAAATAAAAGATAACACAATAAGCATTTCTTGTCAAAAAAATAAAAGGTATTTCTTAATACAACCTAGGAATAAATGGTATAATTATATTTTTTATTTTTACAACATGATGGTCTTTAACATAAATTTAAAGATATGATTCATACAATGAGGCTATTTGAAATCTCTCTCTTTCTGCTAACAATCTCTTCCACTAATTTATTTTAGAAACCTAAAAAATTAAAGAAAATTGGTGCGCATGCTAATAATTTCTACATTAATAACCAAATATTTTATTTTATTTATTAATTTTTGTATTATAAATCACGTAGTGTACTATTTATCTTATAGTTGTCAATAATACATTTTAAATTAGATGATATTATAAAATATTTTGGATTGTTATTATTTATATAATAAAATAATTATAAAATATTGTTGATATATAATATTATAGTTAGTTAAGTTGTAATAACTTGAATTTTTTTAGTAGATTAGGGTTTTCCGCCAATTCGATATTTTAGTGGCCAATTTTTCATCGATTTAGTCAACTCTTTATTGTAGTCCATATATGATTATATATTTAATCCATGATAGTTCTATGATTTCTTTTGTGTGATGTAAATTTAATGGTCAACATAAGTTCATACAGGGAAATAACATCTCAATATTCATAAATTGATGAAAACAATGAAATTTAATAATATAGTATCCCAATTTCTTATTGGATTCATAAAAAATAACATTTATAATGAATTTTAATAATTTTTTTAAATTTTTTTAAAGCTTAATCCGAGCGATTCGGCCTTATTCTCGTTTCAGATCGAAAATTCACCGATCTGAATCGGTTTTTGAGATACCCGATCCGACACACCAATCCGTTTTTTAAACCACTGGTGTTGATTAATTTCGGTGATCTGAATTGGAAATTATCAGATTTTAAAACAAATGAGTATAAGTGAACGGGCGTTATTTTGGTCATTAAGTGCTATTTTGATCTAAAGTTTGGACGGCCTGAGATTCTCTTGCTCACAACCATTCCATCTAATCCTGATCGCACGGTTTTCATCAAAACAAATTCAAAAACATCAACGGTACTTTAGACCGTTGGACAGGGAAAAGCCACAACACACCGCTCCGTCTCTCCGTCCCATTCCCTTCTTCCTCTTTCTTTCTTTCTCTCTCTACCTCCTTCTCCTGTTCTCTGTCTAGGGTTTCAACGAAACCTGCATCTGCCATTGTAGCTCTATCCTTCAACTCGTGTTACTATTCTTCTTCTTGTATTTCCATTTCTCTCTATATTTTTTAGTTTAGTCTGCATCTAGGGTTATTTTTAGCTCTACTCTGTATCTCGCTCTGTTTCTTCGTCCTCTTCTATTCTCTCTCTACAATTTCACCTTTGCAATTCTCTCTCTCTCTCTCTCTTTCTCTCCATCGACTTCTTCTTGCAGGGGATTATCCTCGGCCTTGCCCATGGAAGAACATCAGGATCAGAACTCTGCAAATACCAGCACCAACAATCCGAACCCCGCAAATACCAGCACCAACAATCCGAAACCCGTAGATGAAATTATCCCTTCCAACGGTCCTATCAAAATAGAAGGTAATCTCTCCCTTCCACAGTTTTCCCTTATTTGGTGATCTGTTCTCTCTCTGTTTTTTTTTTTTGGATCATTTATCTCATGAAAAGTTACTTTTGCCCTATGAAATTTAAGTTATTGGTTGTTCTCTCAGATCAAGCCCTAGAGGCCAAATCAGATCGCATCAAAATTCCATTATCATGTAAAGTGGATGTCTTGAGTAGCAAACTCCAGGTACAAATTACTATCTATTACCTGCTCCTTCCTGTTACCGTGTAATATGCAATTTTATCTTGGTTCTAGTTTTTTGTTTATAGATCTTGAAGAAACAGCACATGGACCTCTCAGAAGACGCAAAGAGCATCACTCTATATTTTCCTGGAATTGAAATTTTCTCTGCGTTTCGAGATTTGGGTACTCGACCTTTTCTTTCTATCTCTTAATTTTCTTTTTGGATGCTTAAGAAATCAACTTCTCTTGTTCGTTGATTGAAATTTGATAGTACTCTCCTTTTTTTTCTTGCAGAGGTTCGTTATGATCTGATCAAGAAGAAATACATGGAAGAAAGTATCGAAAGAAAGCGTCTATATAATCAAGTTATCGAGCTCAAAGGCAATATCAGGGTATTTTGCAGATGTAGACCCCTAAATTCAGAAGAAAAATCAAGTGGGTCACCTTTGATTGTAGATTTCGACCCTTCTCAGGACTCAGAATTGCATATTGTGTCTTCTGATTCTTCAAGAAAACAGTTCAGATTTGACCATGTCTTTGGCCCTCACGACACCCAAGGTCCATTACCTCCCTCCCTCTCATTTAGAATTCATCGGTTTCTCTCTCTCAGTAAACCCCGTCTTTCTCTCTCTCTCTCTCTCTCTCTCAATTTCTTGGTTTCTGAATTTTGGTTTATTATTTGCAGAGGCGGTTTTTACACAGACCAAGCCCATTGTTATTTCAGTTTTGGATGGTTACAATGTGTGCATATTTGCATATGGTCAGACTGGCACTGGAAAAACTTTCACAATGGAAGGGACACCAGAGGACCGAGGTGTCAACTACAGGACATTGGAGGAGCTGTTTCATATTTCTAGAGAGAGAAAGGCAACCATGAAATATGATCTATCAGTGAGCATGCTTGAGGTCTATAATGAAAGGATCAGAGATCTTCTTGTAGAGAATGGAGATGCATCCAAGAAGTAATACTTTCCCCCCATTTTTACTATGTTTTCTTCTCCTTTTGGGTTTATCATTGTTGAGTTCTCTTTGTTTATGTGGAATAATTTGTGGATAAGAAAACCCATCTCTTGTATTTATTTATTTATTAATAACCCCTCTCTTGTATTTATTTATTTATTAATAAAACCCCTCTCTTGTATTGTTTTTTTTTTTTTCTTTTTTGGAATAAATCCCTTGTATTGCTTTTTGCTTTACTGTTGGTTGATTTGTTTGTGTTGCTTTCATGGAGTAACAGGCTTGAGATAAAGCAAGGAGAAGGAGCACAACAAATACCAGGTTTGGTAGAAAAAGGTGTGAACGATACGGAGGAGGTTTGGGAGATATTGAAAGCAGGAGGAGAAGCCAGAGCAGTTGGCTCCACTAATGCCAATGAATTCAGCAGTCGCTCTCACTGGTCTTTCTCTCTCTCTCTCCTTTTCTTTTCCTTTAACATTTTTCTCCGTAACATTTCTTAATCTGTGGATTGTGCAGTTTGGTTCGAGTAAGCGTGAGGTCAGAGAACCTAGTGGGCGGAGAGGTGACAAAGAGCTATCTTTGGCTGGTGGACTTGGCCGGGAGTGAGCGCCTGGGCAAGACTGATGTTCAGGGAGAGAGGCTCAAGGAGTCTCAATGCATCAACAAGTCCCTCTCGGCACTCGGAGATGTCATCTCTGCTCTCGCCTCTAAGTCCTCTCATGTTCCATACAGGTCTCACTCGCTCTCTTACCTTGCTCTCAAATCGTTTCATATAGTTTAGTTTGTTTCTGCTCTTTCTCAACCTTGCTCTCAAATGGTTTCATATGGTTTAGTTTGTTTCTGCTCTCTCTCAACCTTGCTCTCAAATGGTTTCATATAGTTACTAGTTTGTTTCTGTCCCAACAGGAATTCAAAGCTGACACATTTGCTGCAGAGCTCACTCGGTAAGTTAGTTTTCTTCTATAATTGAGGTTAGTAGATGTGTGTTTGAGAGAGAGAGAGAGAGAGAGAGAGAGAGAGAAGAGCTTCTGAAGTTTTACATAAATACACATTATAACATTATCGGAAGAGAAGGGTTTCTATCGAAAAAAAAAAAAAAAACATTATCATAAGGGCTTCTGAATTTTTACATAAGTACACATTATAACATTATCACTTTCCAATTCCCAATTTTTATTGGTTATATTTTTGCAGATAGACTCAGTATTACTTTCAATTTTAACATGGTTTTGTGCTTGATCACTAAGCACTCGCAGCATGTGTACCGAAATTCATCATTTCTGTGCAGGGGGAGATTCCAAAACACTAATGTTTGTGCAGATAAGCCCAACTGCAGCAGATATGGGAGAGACACTCTGTTCTCTAAATTTTGCAACAAGAGTTCGTGGAATTGAGACTGGTCCTGCTCGAAAACAATCCGACCCAATCGAATTCTTCAAGTATAAACAGATGGTATGGTGTCTTCATGTATGATTTTCTTATTTATCTTTATTTTGTTGGGTGGGGATTGTGGGGGGGGGGGGAGAGAGAGAGATTGAGAGATTCTCATTTTTAATATTCTCTATGGTTTTGCAATCATAGGCTGAGAAACTGAGACATGATGAGAAAGAAACAAGGAAAATGCAGGAAAGTTTGGAGTCACTCCAGCTTAAGTTCAGAGCGAGAGAGCAACTTTGTAGGAACCTCCAAGATAAGGTGATGCCAAAATCCGACTCCTTAATTCGAAACGGATAAATGCTTAATTTGAAACAGATAAACAAAGAAGCAAGTAGTTATGACAAATAAAAATCTGGCCACTAATCTAGCAGCTAAATTGTCGATACAATTCAATGATTTTACAGGTCAGGGAATTGGAAAGCCAACTAACTGACGAGAGAAAAACCAGACTTCTACAGGAGAACAGAGCTTCTTCTATGGCTGCAACTAAAAGCTCAATGGAGAAACCTCCATTGTTCCCTGTTAAGAGGCCCCCACTGAGCAAACTCATAACCAACATCCCACCTCCTCAATCAAAACCGCTCATCCCCCCCAAAACACAAGCAGTCCAGAAAGAGAACATTTCTCCAATTACCAATATACCGGGGATGAGAGCACGAAGAGTCTCAATATCAACTGCCTCTTCATCAGTTATTCGCCCCCTCACCAACAAGAGAAGACGGGTCTCTTTTGCTGAAGCAATTCCTTCAATGACCCAATTCAAAATGCACCAAGAAGATGGCAAAAGCTACTTAAGAACAAGTATGGAGAAGTCTCGACTTTCTCTCTCTAGAAATCGTCGACGAATTTCAAGAATTTTTCCACCTTCTGCCATGAAAGCAGCTGCTATGACTCCTGACCGGAAGTTTAGTAACAAGTTTAGCTCGAGCCCATCTAGTAGGATTCAGGTGCCATGGGAGCCCAACTTGCTCACTGTTTCTTCACCGAGGGTGCATAGACTCTTGAGCCCAGTTAACCTAAGGAATTTGAAGAACTCTCATGCATTGAACAAGTTTTGCTCGAGCCTTAATAAAAAGGTTGTAACCACTACTGCTCTCTCCTCTCCAAGCACAACACAACACAAGATGGGGATCGGTGGAATAACAGGGAAGTTTGGTTCAGCTCAACGTGTCTTGTGCAACAATGTCCGAAGAAGAGCCAGCATTCAACCAATTACGCGATAGTTCTCTGTCCCTCTCTTATGCTTGTTTCCCTCCCATTCTTGTTTTCATTTCACATACAATGTTTTTTGTTCATGTACTCATCCATTTGTTCACTTAAATATATCATACTGCATTGCATCGGTTAATTCGAACTAGTGCATGATCATTTGGGTCTTCCTTTTTCCTTGCTGCTACCCCTCTCAATTTACAGAGTTTTACTGGGGGGCGCTCTATTTGGTATCCTCCAGCCTCTTTTTCCAAGTGGGCACAGCATGTTTGAAATGCCACGATCGAGACTTGCAGTCTGAAATCTAGAGTGAACAACAGCTCTAACTCCAATCTGTTTATTTCAGTCGTACTCACTCCTCCAACTTTGGCATAGTATGCATTATCAAAGAACCTGAAAGTTTTTGAATAAATACTAATGAAGCATCAAATGGCAAAAGCAACAGTTGTTTTAAAATGGACAGTGTAGAACACTGCAATCTCGTAAAAGTAGAGTTACATCCTTATACAAACCACACCCCTTTATAGAAGTAGGTGGACACTGAGAGAGAGAGAGAGAGAGAGAGTTGTTGAGAGTACTTACGCATCGTCAATGAATTTTGCTGCCACCATCACACTCGTTATCAAAAGCCGATGAACATTGAGGGAAGTGAGAGGCACTTCAGGTTGTTGATGAATGAACCGGTCCATGTATATGTATGCCAGGATGAAGCATGAGGGGCTACAACTTGAGTATTCGAATATGCGCTCAAGATATTGCCGGATGCACAGACTGGGTGGTCTTAACCCATCAAAAATTGTGAGCCTCTTTTGCTTCTTTGTTACATCCAAGGCTATCGCATTCTTTAGAACAGTTCCCTCGAGAACTGATGAGAGAACTGAAAGTACACGTGGGCATTCAGAGAACCCTTTTCCTAATCCATTCAGATCCAGAGATGAATAGGATTCCATGAGGAAGTCTGAGTCAGAGTCAAGTGCCAGATATTCCATATCTTCACCTATATATAGCTGGAACAAATGACTGTTGATCAAGCTAATTAGTTTGGAAGATCATTTTAAGTTCTCTCAATTTTTTAGCCATGTGAAATTAATGAAAGTTGGCTATAGAGAAACACAAATTGTAAGTGAGCAATCAGATTGGCCTGCATCAGGTTCGGCTATGAAATTCAACAAATAACCGATCTCATTGCTAACCATAACTGATCTCATTTGTAAATTTCAGAAAGGGCTTGGCTTTTTCTGGTTTGCATGAGAGAGATGTATCCCCTCATCAAACCAAGTTGACTCCCTTGGCAGAAAAGTTACACGAGCAAGTATGGTTTACACAGACAGTTCTTAGATTCAATTTTCTTTACTTCTTTTATTTATTTAATGGAACTACAGTTGTGGTATAGTATCTGCAACTTGTCTTTTAGCTTTCTCTGATTTATCTTACATTGGAATGGCATTTTCTGGATATCAATAACTAATCTTTTAGCATGCTTTCATCTATCAAAAACAATAATTTACAGAACTTTTACAATGCCCTCTTCAATATTTTATCTGTTTTACAATATCTTGGTATGGTTTATAAAAATTAACTGCATGGGTCTGTATAAAGGAAACAATAATAAAATAGGTAGTGACCATTATTTGATTTTCTTTCGTTTTTGGATGGTTAACTCTGCAATGTAATGGCCATTGCGATCAGCAATTATAGTAGTAAGAATACCAGTTTTAGGACAAATGACCACAATGACACCCCCCCTTCTCCCCCCCCCCCCCCAAAAAAAAAAAAAAAAAAGCTCCACCACAAAAAAGAAAAAAAAAAAAAACAACCCCAAGAAAAAAAAAATCATAATAATAATAAATTACTAAACTATCCTGCAGTTTTAAAGGTTACACGACAGAATGCCATCAATTATTTAAAAGACAAGAGGTTGATCTAATGCAGTGACATGCACTATGCAAGATCCCATTGCATGTATAGAAGAACCCTCATTCAAGTATGACATAAAGGAATAGAATCACCCATATAAACTACACAAGGAAAAAAGAAAAAAAAACTAAAGGTGAGATAGAGAATTTCCTTTATTGGAATTCATCATACACAAACATAATGGTAACAGACGCACACCCCTTCAAACTCTAGCAACAACTGAGAAGTGCAGATCCAGTCACAACCTCAAATAAGAGGTAGGTAAAAATATGTGGAAATGATAAGAAAACCAACAAAAATCTGTTTCCAAATGAAGTCCTACTCATCAGATCAAAAGCAATCCAGATGGCATTAGGGTTCTCATAAGAGAGACATGCGTTATTGTTTATAGAATACCAATTTTTTATTGAAGCGCATTGAACTCACATGGATAGGGCCGTAACCCGGTGCTGGTCCCGCCTAAGCAGGATCCTAGGAGGGTTGGGCTGGAAGCGGTCCTAACATTTGGCTAATGCACAAAGGGGCTATCACTTGGTATGGCGGTAAAAGGCTTGGGTAGCCAGCGCCCGAGCGCAGGTTCGAGTCCTGAGAGCGGCCACTTTGTACATAAGCCAAAGGTTAGGACCGTTTCCAGCCCACCGCTCCCGAGACCCTGCTAAGACAAGGCCAGCACCGGCCCTATCCATGAAATGAGTGAGAAACCCTTTTGCTCTTGTTAATCTCATTAAGTTGATGCTATATGGGTGCAAACTGAGAAAAGCTATATGGCCCTTAGCAAGTACCATTTATGCAGCTGTGGAAAGCGCAATGAAGCAAGTATATGTTAGACATTAGGACGACTAGACAAACATCGTTTATGTACTAATCCATGTTGATGAGAACATGACATTTTCACAACAAGAACTAATGTAGAATGCATCGACAAATCAAAGTTTAAGAACCAAAAACAATATTGAAGATCAGGCCATTTTAAATATTTCTTTGTTCCCAATAGATGGTTTAAAATTTTAAAGTATTTAAATGGGGTGGTCTGCCAAAATGGTTTTTCTTAAATTGGTTTAAGTATGCAATAGATCTGGGATGCTTGAGTCAAAACCCTTGGATCTTCCCATGGCCCAAAGTTCAAGAACTATCATCAAATGTGGCAGATACCCTTCTATGTAATGGGATCCTAGTTAATTTTATTATTAAAAGAACAAATCACTTTTAAGCTATTGTAGTGGTGAGCAATTTCAAGTCTGATCCTAATCCTCCTCAGCTGAACGCAATTATCGATTTCTATGATACATAAAATCAACACCTGGCAAAAGCATTTTGCTTTCCTCCTCAGAAGAAAAATCTATTTTAGGAGGGTTGTAGAAATTGATTAGCACTGATGCCTATACACAAGTTGGTATACCACATCATATTTTGTATTTAATGCCATCACTATTGACCAGGAAAATCAAGAATAAGACAATAATACATGAGTAATTGATGAAACAGAAGTATAGATCAAGGGAACTTTTATAGTAATTCGCTTATATGGGTGATTCCATTTCCAAGTGCATTCAGCACTATTCAAGATTAACAGAGGTGGAAATTGTGTGAGAACAAGAACACAAATTCAGTGAGTTATGACCAGAAAAAAGAGAGATTAATGAAGGCCTTCGTAACCTAATGCAATCTACCAACTTCTCATTTAAAGAAACACATTTCAGTGATAAAGAAAAGGAAGAAGAACAAAAGGGGTAATTGGTATTAAGCATTCGTGGAAGCATTAGGAGTCATCTAGAAGAGAGAGAGAAAAACTGCAATTTGAAAGTTGAACACAGTTTCAACTTCCAATAGAATAACAGAGAGCAGAGAAGAAAAGCTATACGATTGGAAACCAGAAACATAGACACAAGATCCAAACATTGAAAAGAGAGAGAGTAACGAGATCTAGCAGAAAAGCTTACATTTTTCAGTGAAAATGCACTCTTCCATTTGTAACCATCACATGCACAGCTGAACAAGACCAGCTTTATGCGGACATTCCTCTGAAAATAGTACAGATAAACCCCTCCTGCGATAAGGCCAACAAGTTTTTCTCTCTCTAAAATAGTGTTCAGTTTCACTCTGTCTCAACCAAAACGGTACCAAAAGCTGCTTTTTCTCTCTGAGAAATGATGCCTGGTTGCCAAGCCCCAACTCCTAACACCTCTTTCTCGCCATCTCTGCCAAGATCCCTCCCGCCTACTTTACTCTCTCTCTCTCTCTCTTCCTACTTTACCCAACACACTCTCTCTCTTCCAACTTTACCCAACACACTCTCTCTCTTCCAACTTTACCCAACACTCTCTCTCTTCCTACTTTGCCTAACGCCCTCTCTCTCTCTCCTGTTGTTGGAGTGTCGTTGCACGCCGCCGCCCGCGGCCCACACATTAACGTGGAGTGAGCGGCGCAAAAGCTTAAAGCAGCCAGATTAAATCGTTCGAAAAGGAAAATGGTTTGATACGGCTGCAGCCCTATCAAAATCAGTAAGGCCTCACCTCACAACTCATAACTCGTAACTCAAACATCGTAAAACCTTTACATCGATCGTCCTATTTGATTGTTAGGGTTATGCAAAAAATTAAGATTTCAAGCTCTAAAAATATTGTATGTAAAGCCTCACCTCATAACTCATAATTTAGACATCGTAAAACCTTTACATCGATCGTCCTATTTGATTATTAGGGTTATGAAAAAATTAAGATTTTACGCTCTAAAATATTGTATATTGTAACAAATTATTTAGACGGTTCATTTATCAATGATCCATAAAATCGGTATATTATTTGAGTTTAAAGTTTACTCCCAATATTAATAATTAATCTTAGAGCCATCAAGGAGATTTATGTGGCCTAAAGTGTAAATTAATTTTAGACCCATCATAAACATTTTTATTGCTGAAAGGGCTTTCCGAAAATTCAAAGTGAGGCTTTATTTTGTTTTCATAAAGCCTCATACTTATAAGCTTCATAAGGCCGAAAAAGCTAATATTCCCCTTCCTGGCCTTATAAGCGTTCGAAAAAACTCATATTCGCCCTTCCTAGCCTTTGGTCTTTGGATTTTAGCACTCATGAGTGAGCATACTTGGGAGAGCTTATATTCCCCTCCCTACCTCCCACTGGATTTTGCCTTTTATCGACACTCACAAAGCGACCAAATACCATCGTTGGGTGTACTATTTGGAAAATAGCAAAAAAAGAAAAAAAAATATTGTTTTCAAGACTTCATTGTTTGTGGGCTATTTCGAAAAGGAAAAAGTTTATATAAGGATGTAACCTTATCATGTAGAACTACGGATGCACCTTAAAAATCCATCGGAAAAAGTTGTTTTAATATTGAGAAACCCTTTGATAGATCATCTCGACATCGAGATGTATGACAATGAAAAATAAAAAAATTTTAAGTCTAAAAAATAGTACATTTTACAATATATTATCTACACTGGTAATTTTCAAGATTTTCATATGTTTATAGATCTACTTGATTTTAACCATTTTTTAAATTTAACATTTTATAGTTACATATAAAAATATATTTTGAGATAGTCCTATGAACATTTTATATCAAAATTATATACCATGATAAAAGTTGAAGGTGCACCTTACCTCTACAGCTATGGATGGATCCGAATGCCAACTGCACCCTTTGAAAAATAACATACAAAAATTATGTTTTCAAGACTTTTGATAACAGAAGCCTTACCTTATAAAGCTAAAATTTGAAGGTGCACCTTACCTCAAGACTTTTGATAACTAAAACCTTAAGCTTATAAAGCTAAAATTTGAAGGTTCACCTTACCTCTACAGCAACGGATACGGTGCATCTGTATGCCAACTGCACCTTTTGGAAAATAACAGAAAAAAAATTTCATTTTCAATACTTTTGATAACTGAAACACCTTTTGGAAAAACAAAAAAAATTACGTTTTCAATACCTTTTGAAGCACCTTTTGGAAAATAACAATACTTTTGATAACTGAAGCCTCAGCTTATTAAAAGCTAACTAAAACTAAAACACTTTTTGATAACTGAAGCACCTTTTGGAAAATAAAAATCCTTTTGATAACTGAAGCCTTAGCTTATTAAAAAGCTAACTAAAAACTAAAGGACAATTGGGATTCGCCCACCGTGGGGCTCGAACCCACGACCACAAGGTTAAGAGCCTTGCGCTCTACCAACTGAGCTAGACGGGCTAATTGCACATTGTGGGTTCTGTTGTAAAATTAATTAATCTATTACGCAATCACCTCTCCCACTGGCCCCCCAGGCACAGCAGCCACCCACCCGTCGCCGTGGGCAAGCCCACATCACCTCTCCATCTCTCCCACACCTCTCTCCATTCTCACATCATCTCTTTTTTTTATATTTTCCTTTTAAATACCATATGTTATTTCAAAATAATATTTTTTTTATATTTTAATACATTAGAAATGATATTTTGTAACATATCGGTGCATGAGGTACCTGATCACGTGTGTCTATTAGGCTCATCGCTAGTATACTATTTTAGCACTATGGGTAGAGAAACTGGGCTATGGGCAAAGACACTAGTGGTTCAAGGGGCAGGGCCGCCCTGGCCACCCGGCTCTTTTCTATGCAATTTAAGGCCGTGGTTGATAGATGTAGCAGTAAATAGGCCACCATGGTGCTTACTGTATTAATTCATACTCCAGAATTAAGTCAAACTTCCTTGCCAAAAAATAGTGCTATATCCCTTTCATATTTCCCCTGTAATCTATCCGGAGTAGGCTCGTGCTTGTTGTGCAAGCAAACACCAGCTTATTGAAAAGGTTCATGTTTTATCAATATCTTTTATGGATAGTTCATCAGGGACGGGGTTCCCACCTGTAGTAGGAACATAACTCAAATATGTCACATTGTGGTGTCCCATCACCTTAACCACCTAACTTTCTGCCCATTCGGCTATTCCTGATGAAAACAGGCCAAAGGCTTGTTAATGTTCGCACTGTCGGTGCCAAATTGGTAATTTTTTAGTGGTTGGTAAAGGAACAACAAAATAGTATATCAAAGGCATGGTCGTGGGACTCAATGCCAGTTTGGCATAATGGTGACAGCACAACAAGCCCTTTGTCAATATGTTATTGCCAAAGGGGGAATTTAGCAATATACACCTAAAAGTTAGGGATAGTAATGGGTTGTACATGGGTTGGGTCTGAGTCCAATCTGGCTAAACCTGGACCCAGACCCGAATGTATTCAGGTCAAAGTTTTGGACCCGAACCCGATTTGTCGGGTCCAAAAGTTGGACCCATACCCGTACCCGTCGGGCCGCAGGTGTATCCCATCGGGTCCCGGGTCTGGTCAGGTCCATTGCTACCCTCACTATGTGCCTCTTTTTTGTAGTCTACAATGGTGAAAAATAGAGAACTGATTTTTGAGGAGTGGGCGATTCAAGAATGAGAGAGAGAGAGACATTCGAGATCCAAAGAGAGCGCTATGTCTCCAAGAAATTGAGAGAGGGAGGATGACGATGGGGTTTGGTCGTTTGGGGAACCAAGAGAAGGCAAAAAGTATTGAAATGATTTTAGGTTGGCACTTTAGCCTTTGGGTAAACTAAAATTTCTAGCAGGATCCGTACCTGAACTCGGGACTATCCGGATATCCTTTATTGGACCCAGACCTACCCGTGGGTAAAACTTGGACCCATACTTGGACTCATGTCGGGTATTCTCGCCAGGTATGGGTCGGGTTCGGGTGCATTGCCACCCCTACTGAAAGTATAATTTTTTGACATTTTCCCTAAATGTAATGTGATAAATTTAAAAAATTGATGTGTCATTTGATGGGATATATAAAATTTAATCAAAAGAATGATGGGTTGTTTAAATATGATATATAATATATATATTGGGTTTTGTGAGGTTATACTACTTAGTGGTGTATACCCTTAAAGTTCTTAACGTTTTTAAACACTTAGATACTCTTATCCTATAGTGTAGTAACTTTTTATTTAGGGGTATTTTAAGTAATTAGTCAAGAGTAAAGTAAAAATTCCTAATATAAACAAAATCATTTATTAATATAGTGGACAATGACGTCATCGATGTGGTGAGTGACATCACTCTCAAGATACTTAATTGTTTTTTAATTACTAATAGAATGTTACTATTTCCTTATAGAAATATATATCTTACCCTTTTAAATAACCAAAAATGTCATTACTTGAAAAAATTTGTATTACAATTCAAGGGTATCTACATGTCCAATACTGTTGAGGACTTTAAGGGTATATACGATCAAGTGGTGTAGTATACCAAAACCCTATATATATAAATATAAGTAAGACACGAAATAGTTCAAATCTTAAGTATAAATTGATGAATTTTTATAATGATAATGTCTGCATGGATGGATCCACCTAGAAAATTTACATCAATACCACTCAAGGCACTTTTAAAGCTTTAAGGACAATCACAAATGGAACATCCTTTGTTCCATCAAGCTTGAAAGATGGATTTACAAACTGGAATATCACTTGTAAAGGACAGTTAGATACATCAAAATCGATCTTAAGAGATATACAATGAGGCTCTACCCCCTAACCATCCTAAGTTTAACCACAAAAACTCAACTATGAAAGGCCTGATAAGCACAGTAAATAGGAATCTCCAAGGAAGCTCTCTCTACAAAAGGATAAAGTTTGGGTGTGGCAGTCAAAGCATCGGTAATATGCAGTCCGCTTCCAAAATCTTTTTCAGACGTAGACCGAGATGGATTTAGGTCCCACATTTTAATAGGTTAATAGTCTAAATTATATATCAAAAGAAAAAAAGAACCAAAAAACAATATTGTAACTATAATTTGAGAGAGAATCTCAATCATTGTGATCACGAATTTTACAAAGGAAAAAGTTTATATAAGGATGCTACCTTATAATGTAGAATTACGAATGCCCCAAAAAATTTCATTAGAAAAGGTAGTTTTATTGTTGAAAAACCTTTGGATTGATCATCTCGACATCGAGATGTATGAAAAATAAAAAGATTTTAAGTCTCAGAAATAGTGCATTTTACAACATATTATCTACACCGTCCATTTTCAAGATTTCATATGTTTATAGATCTACTTGATTTAAACCATTTTTTTAAATTTAAAATTTTATAATTAGATATAAAATAGATTTTGAGATAATCCGAATAACATTTTACATCAAAATTATATACCATGATAAAATTTGAAGGTGCACCTTACCTCTACACCTACAGATGCATCTGTATCCAAACTTCACCCTTTTAAAAATGAATGAATAGAATACTATAATTACATTTTTTTTTTTCAAAAGGAGGCTGCTTGAAAAGCAACTCATTTGTTTGTCGGTGGGATCTAGTGTTTTTAACGCCCAATTGAACTGCCCATCCGGGAAACCGATCTGATCGATTCTCGCAGTTGAGAATATGCAAATTCTCAATTCCAATTAGGAAGTAGTTTCTTGATTTAGAACAGGTGATTCAGATCTACGTCAACATTTTTAAAACAATTACGACACCTCTTACTCAAGGGGAAGTGTTGTAGGAGATCTATGCTTCCTTTACCATCCAACCGTCCAATTTTGATAAAGAGAACCACTCACTGTTTGATCTTAGATCCGACGTCTCTAAGTATTTTTTTTTTTTACTTTTTTTATACAAATTGTATGAATGTGAAATTTGGTACGTGCCATATTCTCATTGGGGCGCACCTATAAAAAATGTTAAAAATATTTTTTTGATCAAATATAATAACCAAAATACCCCTTGAATCTTTTAGGGGTATTTTGGTCATTTTATTTAAATGAAAATATTTTTTTTTTATTTTTTGCTAGTTCGAGTTTAATAGAGGATTGGACCACCAAAATTTGGTATCAAAATAGTATATAGAAAAAAATTAAAAATAAAATAGTGTAGAGACGTGACATTGTGATTGGGACAATCTTAGCCCTCCATTCAGAATGGACGGTTGATAAGGAGAAGTATATAAGTTTTAGGGAAAATTGCATAAACCCCCCCAAAATTACCTATTCATTCAACTTACCCCCCACCGTAGCTCTCCTAACAACTTTTTCTCCAAAACTATGTTTCCTAGCAAATACCCCCGCAATACAAAAAGTGAACTTTTTTTTTGACGAAGATACCCTTCTTGTAATTTAAAAACTCATTTTCGGGTCCAATAAAAAGAAACGCCGGATCGACGTTACTGAATACCAAATCGCCCTCTCATAATTCCATAATTACAGGATCGTATTTGTAAAACGTCGGAGCGCCAATCAACAACAAAAATCCCCGGGCTGCCATATACATACGCCATACTAGCCTTTGTAACCACCGGACTGCCTCGCAGAACGCCAGACCGGGGTAGTTCCAATGACACTGAATGCTAGACTGCCCCTTCAAAATACCAGACTGACCTCTCAAACTATCGGACTGCCTCTCAGAATGCCGAACCGGGGCAGTTCCAGTGACACAACACCGGATTGGCCCATGAAAACGCCAGATTGGCCTTCCTCGTTGCCGAACTGTCCTCATAATACCGGACCGAGGCAGTTCCAGTGACCTTAAACGCCGGAATGCTCCTCCCAAATGCCAGACTGCCCCTTATAATTATTGGACTGCCCCTCAGAACGTCAGACCGGGGCAGTTCTAGTGACATTAAATACCAGACTTCCCCTTGAAAACGTCGAACTGACCTTCCTTATTGCCAGACTACCCATCATAACGCTGGACTAAGGGCAGTTCTAGTGACACCAAACATCGTACTGCCCCTCGAAAACGCCGAACTGCCCTTCCAAACTGTCGAACTGCCCTCAGAACACTGGACCGAGCAATTCTAGTGACATTGAACGCCGGACTGCCCCTGTCAAATGCCGGACTGTTGTATCTAATTACCAAATTGCCCCTCAAAACGCCAGACAAGGGCAGTTCTTGTGATCTTAAACACTAGATTGCTCCTTTAAAATGCCGGACCACCCTCCAAAATCGACGGACTGCCCCCCAAATCGCCAGACTTCCCCCCAAAATCGTCAGACCGCCCCCCAAAATCGTCGGACTGCCCCCCAAAATCGTCGGACCGCCCCCCAAAATCGCCGGACTGCCCCCCAAAACCACCGGACTGCCCCAAAACTATGCTTCCTAGTTAATGGAACCTGTTTCGTGTTTCATGCTTTAATTAATAAAGCACAACATGTTCTTGATGTTTGCAAACTGGTATCAGCATTGTACTAGACATCAATCTAAGTATACACAGCCACAGCTACAACATCATCATCAAGAATATTATTTCATGTCAAAATAAAAAGAAAAATGAAAAATCACATGTTCACATAAATGTAATCCACATCCATTCCTAAAGTCTCAAGGTGCCCCTTGAATGGTATCATCCAAGAGAAATAGAAAAAATTCCAAGAACAAAAGTAACCGTGGGAAAGTGTCTTAGCTACCCAACTAGCATTCCAATAGTAAGAAGAAGACAAACCACTTCAAAGTCAACAAATCTATTAGAGTGGGACATTTTATTAGTTGGCTGCTATGATAGAGTAGCTTTAATTGTACAAAATGAATGGATATTTCACTCTTAGAAACTAAAAAATACATATCAATTGAAAAATACAACTCAAAATAACGTTCATAGCCTTTGCAACTTGCATTGGCCACTTTTCAAATTACATATTCGAGTATCATCTAGACAAAAGCATGTCAATCACTTTCTTCGCTTCAGCCATGTTTTTGGCCAGCTTGCAATATCCTTTCCCTTTACATCGGGTTCCTCCCTAGTCCTCTCTGCCTGAACATCTCCCTATCTTCGTGATCGTAAATTCCGCCTTGATTCTTCATGCAATGCCGGCACAACTTGAATTTGATTGCTTTTGTTCTTGTCATTTTTGCTCTTCGTTCTTCTCTCATTTTCGTCATTGATCTCGCTCTCTGTTTCCTCATCTCCACTATCTCCCTCATCAGTCTCGATTTCCTCATCTTTAGTATCTATCTCATCGCTTTCGCTTTCGTCATCTCTACCATCTCTCTCCTCGCTCTCACTTTTGTCATCTCCACCATCTCTCCCTTCACTCTGGCTTGCACCATCTCCCTCCACCCTCTCTTTGATACAGGCTAATCGCTGCAAGTAGACAATGAAAAACAAAATGGAAAATTACTTTGAATGCATATTAAGTCAATAAAGGCAAAACTAATTGCAGCCAGTAGATAATAAATTTACAATAAAAAAAAAAATAAAAAATCACTTGTTCACATATCCAAAAATCAAATGAAATTTACTTTGAAGAACTAAAGTTAACAAGAATAATATGATGGATTATTCATATCCAAAATTGACAACAAAACAAACTCAATTCCAGTCAGTAGAGAATAAATTTACAATAGTAAACTCTCTTTCGTACCTGTGGACTGATTTAGGGCTAAAATCGAACTCAGTTGCTTCAGCCTGATTTGAGGGGTAAATTGTGAAGAGAGAGAGAGCACCACAGCTTGGTTTTTTACCGCTTATGATAAGTAAATCGTGAGAGAGAGAGAGCGCCAGTGAAGAATGGGTAAATCGTGAGAGAGAGAGCGCTGGGTAAATTGTGAGAGAGAGAGCGCCAGTGAAGAATGGGTAAATCGTGAGAGAGAGAGCGCTGGGTAAATTGCGAGAGAGAGCGCCGGGTAAATCGTGAGAGAAAGCACCAGTGAAGACAGTGAAGAGAGAGAGGGAACGCCAGTGAAGACAGTAAAGAGAGCGGTGAATACAGTGAAGAGATAGAGTGAAAAGTAAAAAAGTAGGGTAATGGAGGGGTAGTGTAGTCATTAATTTTGTACTTTTTTTAGGTGGGGGTATTTGTTAAGAAAGATGGGTTTTAAAAAATAGATAGTGAAGAAAGTATAGGTAGGCGGTAAATTGATAGAATAGCTGTTTTAGGAGGGTTTTTGTAATTTTTTCTAAATTTTATATTATAAGAGAAACATTTAAATCTTGCCCTTACCCAAATGTAAAAAACAACCATACGACATATTTTTCTCTATAAAAAACAAAGACTTTTTAGTCCTCAATGTATATCCATTACTCAAATGTAACCACATATTTCTCTCTATAAAAAACAAAGAGTTTTAGTCCTCAATCTATATCCATTACTCAAATGTAACCGCATATTTATCTTTATAAAAAACGAAGACTTTTTAGTCCTCAATGTATATCCATTACTCAAATGTAACCGCATATTTATCTTTATAAAAAACGAAGACTTTTTAGTCCTCAATGTATATCCAAAAAAGGGTGTTTTTGGCCACATTATTGGTTCCTACACGGGCCAAAGCCATATTATATAAATATGTGAATGATTCTAATCTGAACCACACCACGAAGTTAAATAAGATGAGGAAATGTCTCTCTCACGCGCCCACCGTGGGGCTCGAACCCACGACCACAAGGTTAAGAGCCTTGCGCTCTACCAACTGAGCTAGACGGGCTCCTATTAACATATTTCTATTAATTATTTATCAACACTTTTTATACCTTCTTTGGGCCCGAACCATTGATGGCCCGATAAGGTGAGTACATGGACCTAGACCCTACCCAATTAGTTTCAAACTATAAAAAACAAAAAAATAGATATATCTATCTCAACGAAAAAGACCACCGAACTAAAGTATGAAATAGAAGGTGCAAAGGAATTTTAAAAATACTTTTGATTGTTATTTTTATTTTTATTCAAGATCGCCATGGCTTAGATCATAGATTTCTAAAAATTTGGATCCAAAATTCATCTTTAAGATGGACTTGCGTAGGGTTGGCGTTTTTTTTTTTTCACTATTTTTTCTTTTTGAGTGTTGAGGTGCACCATGAAATGATGCCAAAAGATGGTTGCGGTTCAAGTGCCAGAAAATCCCTAATTGTCTGCATATCTATTTTCATATCTAATAATAAAATTTAAAACTTAAAATTTTTTACATATCAAGTAGACGGACAAACACTTGAAAATAGATACTCCAAATAATACATTATAAGATGCAGATTTTCTAACTTATAATTTGTTTCTACTTACATCGGTGCATAAATTTGAGAGTTTTCCGGTATCTAAACAGCCTTTTCCCATGAGTTTCTCAAGTGCACACCTTATTGCTACGTGCATTGCACATGAAATGAAAGAGAAAACTTGACATGGCACCTACATAGTCGGACCCCCTCACCGACCATTGCCCCATCTTTCACATCTCACGTTACCCACCTATCTTGCATCCTATTTCTTGAGAAATGCATATACTATGCTCCTTAGGGAGGATACTGAGCTATCTCGTCACTCACTCAAAAAACTTAGGAATTTCTTTTAAAATATTTTGGGAAACGTATGGTAATTATTAGATAATTATTTTTAAAAGGAAGAATCTTGAACTTTAAGTTTTTCGACACTCAGATCTAGCCTTTCAATAATTGGAGTGTCTCTATTCAATCTTGAATCATAAGTCTTTACAGAGTTTATTTCAAAAGCCTTTTGTGGAGTTTATTTTATGGGCGGTGAAGATTACAACCCCAAGTTTTGAGGTCGAAATTTATCTATAACAATCACCTTATTAGGGTATTGGATTACCTTCATATTGGGACTTCAGACATTAAAAACCCAAAGACACAAGGTAACTTTGTGATTTTTGATTTTCGACGTCCAACATGAGAACATAACGCGAATAAAATAAAATGGCACCCAAAAAGGGATAGGTGTGTAATACTTACAAAATTAAAGGTGATTTTAGTAACTACAATAATTATATGGGATATATGGGCAATTTTCCCCAGCACCAAAAAATCTTCATGAGGATAATTTTCTTGAAATTTACTGTTGAGGATAAAAATCAATAACTGGGCAAAAATAAAGGGAAAAAATAGTGCAAAAAATTAAAATAGCTAAACACTAAGATTTAAATGATTCAGCAATTCCCCAAGTTTACGTGGTAGCAAACTTTTCTTTTGCTAATCAGAAAAACATCATAAAAATATAGAGAATACGAAGATTTTCAAGGTCTCTCACAATTCTTAAAAAGGAATTTTCCGCGCCTAGAACATGCCCCCAATGACTAAACCCTATTTGTCAATACTTTTCTCGTATACACTTTTATCTCTATACTAATACTTTTTATAAAGAAGAAAAGCCCTAAGAGATGTGACCCATCTCTAACTCCTTTCCTAGTTTTGATAGGTTTCCTAAATCTAGGGAGCTTACTTCCCCACACAACATACCTTGAAAATAGAATCTCACATATAATAGGGAATATGGCTTCACACAATAACATTTATATCAGTTTACGAAAAATTATTAAAAACAACAACTTGTTGAACTCTTCATACCTAGATCTCAAATGGACGGTTCAGAGTTGGTCTCTAAGGGGAAACCAATTGGAAGTATTTTTTTTTTAACTCAGATACATTTTTTTCTCTATAAATTGATCTTGGGAGTACCTAAAGATAGCCCGAAAGAATATATATCAGAAGACTTGTTTCTGTTTTTAAAGGGTTTGCTCATGTGTCACATGGTCAAGCCCAATACCTTTGCAGGGGGCTTGACCGTGTTGATACATTGGTCAAACCCAATACCTTTGGTGGGACATTTTTTTTTAAGTAAGTTGACACACACGTTTCCATGTAAATAGTGTAGATACATGAACCAAAATACTGAAGTGTTGCAGCCCATAATCGACAGCGAATATACCAATTGAACGCCAATCATTGTCTCAGGTCCACACCGCCAATTATTTTCACTTAAGAAATAAAAGATCCAATAAAAAGAAGGGTGTGGTTTTGCATAAGGTTGCAACTTCAAACAATTCAATTAAGACACTCCTCTAAAATTTATCATAAATATAATTTTGGTGTCAAAATTTTTTAGGATGGTTTGAGAATCTATTTTTATTTTTAATTATAAAATTTTAAACTTTAAAAATAGCTCAAATCAAGTAGATCTATAAACATATGAAAATCTTAAAAATAGACGGTCCAGGAAATGTGTTGCAAGATATACTATTTATTGGACTTGAAATCTTCTTTTCTTATCATATTCATATATCGCGATGTCAAAATGATTGATTCGGAGGTTTTCCAACATCAAAACAATCTTTTATGATGGATATTTAGAGGTGCACTTTTATTCTACATTTTAAGGTTGCAACTTCATATAAACCTTTTCTAAAAAAGGATGGTTCAATTTGAATAAGAAACCATCGAAAAGGCCCATGTGCATCTACATGTAATATTTTCTAAAATGGAAAGGACTGCTTAGAATAAAAAAAGTGTTTATGGGTGAATATCAAAGTGAAAAGTATACAAATGACCATTTACTTTTAATACAAGAAGATCACAATCAACTTTGTCCGTTAGATTCAAAATCAGGTGGTTTAAGTGTGTAATTTACTAGACTCAAATTTAAAAAGAAAATTTTTGAACTTTGTGATGTACTGCAAACCATCCAATTTGATATCTAATAGCTAGAAGTGATTATAACCTTTTTGTAACAATAATAAATAGTTTCATAATATATCATGCCATATCAAAAGAGATACATTTTTTAGATTGCTTAAATGATGGATGTACCTAGTCAAGATATGCGGAAGTTGAGCGCCTTTGTGTAATAGTTAGTGGCTATGGACCAAATTGATATGTTTGTAACTTTTGGGGGCAACAAAAATAAGTTTTCATTAACAACGAAGGCAATTTCGAAATTAATTACCACTTTGAAATTTGCATACTTGTTAACGGTAAAGTGTTTTTCCGCGTGTTAACATGTTACACCAGAGTGCTCATCTATATTCCAGAATAGTCAATTCATGTAAAAATTACATAGCAATCGAATGAAACTGCTCATTCAGCGTTCCATTAGGGACATTTGATCCATGACTTTGCCAAAATATTTTTTCATCGTAACGAATATATATTTATCTATCTATTATATATTAAACGAGAAGGAGATCTGCATTATTTTTATGACAAGTGTTTTATTCTCAATTTTTTCTCTTTCAAAAAAGTAGTGCAAGGGTATTTCTCTTTCTACAAGTTTTAAAGCCAAAGGTTCCCACCACTTTAAATCTCTCGAACAATCTGTCTCAATTCAACCAATTGTCTCTTTTTTCAAAAATTTCAAACCCAAAGGTTCCCACCTCCTTAATTCTCTTCAAGCATGTTTGATAAGTGGAAGTTTATGGAAGTGAGAGTTAAATGTCCCACTTTCATGTTTGATATTACTGTGTGGAAGTTGTAAAGTGGAAATATGACCTTCCATGCAGCTTTTTTTTAGTATTAAAATGGGTTTATTTTTGGAGGACCTCTCTTCCATAAAAAAAGATGGAAGAACCGTCTTCCATAATTTGTGGGAGAGTCCCTTCCACTCCCAAAAACTCCATGTATCAAACACACCCTTCAACTATCTCTCTCCTTAAATTAAATGATATCAACCTTAATTTTTTTCTTCTCTCATTTTTTTCTCTCCTCTCACCTCTCCTTAAATCTCTCTCAATCTCTTCATAAATATATTTTTCTTTATATCTCCTTAAATCTCTCTCCCCCTCCTCATCTCTCTCCTACTCTCCCTCTCTCTCTTTCTTTTCTATCTTATTTTATCTTATTCTAATTTTAACAAATTTTTTTTTGCGAGATTGTGATTTACAGCTAATATACAAGTCAATTATAGATTTGACGATACCAAATCTTGAACACCCTTTTGAAAGTTTAAGTAACAAAATGAGTTTTTTTTATTTATTGTAGTTTGATACTATTTATCTACCATATATTAAGCGAGAAGGTGACCCGCATGGGTACCTCTCCCTATTTTATCTCTTTCTAAAAAACGGTTATGTTGTTTTTCTTTTTAAGTTTCAAAGCAAAATGTTGCCACATCCTTAAATCACTCCCATCAATCTCTCTCCAAAACAGTTAAAGTGATTCTCTATTTTTAAAAGTTTCAATGCCGTTCCACCTCCTTAAATCTCTCAAACAATCTCTCTCCTTATATTAAATGTCAATTGTAATTACTTTTCTTTCTCCCCTCTCACTCATCCCTTTGTCTTTAAATATATCTCAATCTCTACTTAAATATCTATTTCTTTATGGGAAAAGTTTAAATAGAGCCGAGGCGCTAAACAATCAAACTACAGCCTACCTCAAAAATATCACTAGGAGGGGTTGTTTTGATGCTCAAATATCCTCAAATTGATCATCTTGACATCAAGATGCATGGATATGAGCAAAAAATGGATTTCAAGTTTTGAAAGTAGTGTATTTTGTTACACATTTTGGGCTGTCAATTTTCAAGATTTTCAAATTTTTATAGATCTATCGATTTACACTATTTTTTAAGCTTTAAACTTTATAAATAAAAATGAAAATATATTTTAAAGCTATTATAAAGATTTTCAATACTGAAACCATATTTCTCGACACTATTGTAAGGTAGGCTATAATTTGATTGTTTAGAGCCTAGTCTCTATACAATCTGCATCCTTTCTTTATCTCTCCTCAAATCTGTCTCCCTCTCCTCCCTCTCAAAGTTGGACACGCTCTCCCTCTCTCCACGCACCCTCTCTCTCTCACTCTCTCTTTGTCTCAGTGCTTTCTTACTATATTTATCCTTTTTCCCTTCTAAAGTCTATTTCTCCTTGTATTTTTTATCTATTTTGTCTTACTCTAATTTTGATTTTTTTTTTCCGGATTATGATTTACGGCCAATATACCAGTTAATCATAGATCTTCGGATGCTGTCAAATTTTGAACACTCTTTTAAAATTTTAGGTAACAAAATACGTTTTATTTATTTATCTATTGTAGTTTGGTACTATATTTATTTGTGCCGTTTGCCATTTAACTTAATTATATTTTATATATTTAAATAATAAATTAAATTTTTGTGTGAGTCATAAATAAAGAATAATATCATCTGACTTGAGTAATTTTGTTGAGTAATTTGAATAATGATCATAGTATTTTCTAATTCTTGTTGTTTTATACCAGTTAATAATAGATCTCTGGATGCTGTCAAAATTTAAATACCCTTTTAAAATGTTAGATAACAAAATGAGTTTCTTTTATTTATTGTACTTTGATACTATATTTATTTGTGTCGTTTGCCATTTAACCTAATTATATTTTATTTATTAAATTTATAAATTTAATTTATTATGTGATTAAAAAATAAAGAATAATATCATGTGGCTTGAGTAATTGTGGTTGAGTAATTTGAATAACGATAGTACTATTTTCTAATTATTGTGTTTATTTTCATAACTATAGTGTTATATATAATTATGACAATTATATAATTTAATTAATCAATCAGTGTAAAATTCATTTGATAACAATAGTTAATTATAATAGTATAATGAGGCTTACATAGATAATGTATTAGCATCGTTCATTAGTAATAACGAATTATATATAATTAATATAAGGAATTAATAAACATAATATATTATAATGAAAACTTATATTCATAATTATGAACATGATTATAGATATTAATATGCATAAATTTAAAGTTATTGAAATTTTGTAATATCTATTATAACAAAAATAACTATAACTATTATTAAAAAAAAAAAGAGTATAATTGTAATAATTTACTAAATGTTATACTTATTACACAAATAATTATAATTACAAATTGTATTGTTATAGATGCAACTATATATTAATAGGACAAGTATATAATGAGACCATTTACCTTTGGTACAAGGTGATCACCAATAATCTTGACCATTGGATGTGAAATTGGGTGGCTACATTTATTTCATTGACAAAGCTTGAAGTTCAAAAGTAATTTTCTAAAACTTTGTGATACAACCAAGCTATCAAATTTCATATAAAATGGTTGCAAGTAACGCAAATAGTCTCATTGTATACAATTCCATATTAATAATAATATTATTATAAAAATATATTCCATATTAATTTTATTATTTTCGGATATACTTTTGGTCGACATTGTAAATGTGATCAGTATGTGTACATGAATAATAATAATTATACTTTGATCATTATAAAAATGTAATAATTCATTTAGTATAACAATATTAAATATAGTTTGATTAGTCATAAATACAACAATTATATTATACTATTAGAATTTTAACTAAATAATATTAAATTTATTGTTTTGGGTTCTTCATATTAATCTATTTTAGTAATCTATGAATAATTATATAATATAAATTTATTTTGTTAAGTAATAAATATTATTATAATTGAACTAATGCACAATAATATCCTTTCTATATTTACTTAATTTAATATATTAAAATGGGAAATGACCTTGTGAGACCCTCCCACACCCATGTGTGTAGGACCACAAATGATCACCACTAAATTTGGCAAAGATCATTGGAAAAGTTAAATCCCACACTCATGTGATAACTTTTTTAGAAATTTATGCCAAATTTAATGGTGATTCTTTGAGGTCCTACACACATAAGTGTGGGAGGGTCTCATAGTATCATTACTCGTTAAAAATTTATGTGTTATTTAACATAACACATAAATAATTTATTCATTTCACTAAATTTATGTCTATTCAATCAAATGATATCTCAATCATTGTTATTTGTTTATGAAAAATATTTCATTACTTTTTTGCTATGAAAAATATCTCATCTCTATTTATCTTTCTCCCTACATATGTGAGAAACTAATAATTTTATTTTATTATGGAATTTAGTTTAATTTTTATTTCATTTTATATTTTATTAATGATTTTATAAATTTATTTTCCTTATTAAATGATATGTATATAATATAACACCTGTAACACAGGTACATACTGCTAGTTGTGTCCTTTTTATTCAATTTTTATCCCTCTCTCCCTCCCATATTTCTACACTCTCTCTTTCTCTCTTTTATTTCTCTTAATTTTCTATTACTTTCCATCTCTATTACGTTTCTCCATTATCTCTCTCCATCCTGCTTGCAAACAAAAGCATAAAAATAGGTAACTCCTTTGGTTGCGTGATAACGCTTCATCTTCTCTCCATCTCTCCCACGTTTGTGTATTTAACTCTCTCTCTCTCCATCCTACATGCATGAAAATGCATACAAATAGATAACTGCTTTAGTAGTGTTATAACACCTCATATTCTCTCTTTCTCAATTAAAGCAAACTTAATTTACTCATCTTTTCCTCTCTCCGACTTTTCTATGTTCTCATTTTTATTCTCAATCTCCCTACATGCATGCAATCTCTTTTCATTTTCTCTCTCCCTACATGCATGCAATGGCATAAAAATAGGCAATTCATTTTTTAATATGATGATACCTCATCTTTTAAGTAACTCTCATTTTTAATGTGGCAACGTCTTATCTTCCCTCTTTCCCCCATTTAAGTAAATTTATTTCTCTCCCCAAGTTAAACAAATTCTTCTCTCATCATGATTTACTCTCACTCCCTCCCACATTTTTCTTCCCTTCCCACATTTATCTTTACCATATATATCTTCTCGTCCCACGTACATATCTCCCACCTATCTATCTCTCATCTTTCTCCTTCCTACTTTTTCTCTCCCCCTCTCACAATTCTTCTACCCACTATCTTCTCTCCTTTTCCAATTTAAGTAAATTCCTTTATCTCCCTAGTTTAAATAAATTTATCTCTCATCATGATTTACTCTCATTCCCTCCAATATTTATCTCTACCATATTTATCTTCTCGTCCCATGTACATCTCTTCCACATATTTATCTCCCATCTTCCTCCTTTTTACTTTTTCTCTACCCCTCTCACAATTTTCCTACCCACATTACTGTCTCTCACACACATGCATGTCACAATTCTCTCTTTTCCTTTCCTCTCTCATGCATGCCATAACTCTTTCTCACTTTCTCTCAATTTTTAACCTGTGCTTCACACACAACAAATGTGATTATGCTAATTCTCTCCAAGGCAATCATATTTTTGTCCTCTACATAGGTATGTTGATTTTCATTTTCTTTTTAATATTGTATATTGTCTGGATTTCTATTTTTTCTTTTCTTTTTTTGGGTTTTTCTTTTATAGGAACCATGGAAGAAGTAAGAAATATGTATATAGCAGCCTCCGCTACTTTGAGAGATATCCTAGATGAATATT